>NC_080547.1:14067050-14202050 GCF_028640845.1 Ahaetulla prasina
CATCCCCGCTTCCTGCATGGTGTTTCATTCATTCATTCATTCATTCACCCGGCGGGAAGGACCACGTGGCGTCGCCCCTGGAGGGCAGCCCCGTGGAACGGCAAAGAGGGGGCGGGGCTTCGGGCCAACCACGTGCTGCGCGGGCCCGGAAGAGCGCGCCGCTGAGCACGTGCCAGCCAAGAGAGCAAGCAGCTGGCAGACCCGGGCTGCCTCTTTTTTTTTTTCCCTTCCTCCCCGGGCGAATGGAGGAAGGAGACCCGGCTGCTTCTGCTGCTGTGCTCCGTCTTCCTCTCCCGACTCGAAGGCAGACGAGGACCCGGGTTTTTAAGCAGCCGGGGAAGGTCGTTGAGCTAAAGCCGATCCCCCCCCCTCCCGCCTTGTTCTAAACCTCGCCTGCTTTTTCTCCCTTTTCAGCCGCATCGCTTAATGCAGGGAAAAAGCATTAAAAGAAGATAGCAAAAGGCTCCTTTTATGCTACGTTTAACGTTCAATTAATTCCTCGCTCGCTTAAGCTTCCCAAAGGGCGGGTCCCGACGAGAAGCCGGCCTTTTCCCACCCCCGGATTGAAAGGATTTGTAGCTTCGGATTCAATTGGGCGGGGGGGGGGAGAGAGAGAAAGGGAGAGGAAGAGAGCAGCAGTTTTTCTCGCAGACGTTGCGTTACCCAGCTCGGTGACCTCATCAGGGCTAGAAAGGGGGAGTTTGCGGAGTGAAAGGGGGAGAGAATAAGGATTATGGGAGGGGGGACCTTTCTGAAGTGGGGGGGGGTTCTCGCAGACGCTTTGTTACCCAACTAGGTGATATCATCAGGGTTGGGGGGGGGTTTCGAGAGAGAGAGAGAAAGGGGGGGAAAGAGGACGGACTGTTATGGGCTTTCTGAGAGTGGGGTCCCCCCCTTTCCTCGCAGGCGTTTCCTGACCCGACTAGGTGGCCTCATCAGTGCTTCGAAGGAAGGAGCCTCGTGGATGAAATAGGAAAAAATGAAATCCCACCCCCGTTTATTTAATTGGGTCACGAAACGTCTGCAAGAAAGAAAAGAAAACCGCGGGCACCCCAAGAAACCTTCAAGACAGGGAATAAAGGGCTTGAGCCCCCCCCCCTTCCTCTCTCCAATCCAGGCGGAAAAATGAGGTTAATCGCCTTTAATCGCCCCATCGGCTTCCATCCCATCGTCGAGGTCGGTGGGGGAGGCAGCGATTTTCCAACGCTTTGGCCAAAGGCTTCTTTTTCAATGGGGGGAGGGGCAAGTTAGCCCCCCCTTTTTTAAAAAAAAGGGGGGCTGAAAAGCAACCGTGATGCAATGGAAAAAAAACCCGGGTTTTTTTTGCAGGCGCTCTTCCCACCCACCCTTTTCCAAGCAGCCTGCGGGAAGGTGGTTTCAGACAAAAGACTCAGCCAGGAAGGGAGGAAAGAAAGAAGAAAGAATGGAAGGAAAAGGATCCAAGGCCGGAAAAATGCAGGTCACCTTGAGAAACAGCGCAAGAGGAGAAGGAGAAAAAAAAAATGAAGGCATCTCTCTTTTATCTGCATTGCACCCAGCATCCCTAATTCGTTTTATACTTTTAGCAAAAAAAAAAAAAAGGAGGGGGGGAGATCAATAAAACCCAGCAAAAATTACAAAAAAAATAAGATTTTAATTTAAGAATCCCCCGAAAGCTGCTTTTCAGCCATTGCTGCTTCTTTCCTTCCTTCCAAAGCCTGCAAGAAAAAAAAAAGAAAGAAATAATAAATTACCTGTTTCGCCCGCGCGGACCAAGCGATAGAAAACACGCCACGAGACCGGGCAGAGTAGAAAGCGGCTTTCCCGGGCCGGCCCCGCACCTTATATACCTCTGGAGAACCTTCCAGAAGAGTTACGCCTCTTTCCGGCCAGCTAGCCAATCCTCGAGGCCCGCAGGCCGGCCTTTAGCCAATGGCCGCCGCAGCCGCTCGTGACGTAACAAAGCCGGGGCGGGGGGGGGAAAGAGGGCGGGTCAGGGAGGCGCGTGAGTCAAGGGGAGCCGGCCGGCTTTTTCCTTCTTTCTTCCTCTTTCCTTTTTTCTAGAACGTTCATCCCTCCCAGGAGCGCGAGCGAGGGAGGGAGGGAGGGAGGGAGGCGGTCTCGAACTCGATGACGTCTCCGGGAGCCAATGACTTTCCCTCACGGCGCGCTTTATTTGCATGAGCAGGCGAGACAAAGGGAACGAGAGAGAGAGAGAGAGAGAGGGGGAGGAAGGACGTTCGACGCCTCGGGTTGCTCTTCCCTTTGTGTTCCGAGAGGGAGCCAATCGCTTCTCAGAGTGGCGTTCCACGATTTGCATACTTTGCCCGAAGGGCGGGGGGTGGGCAGCGAGAGCCCCCCACCCCCACCTTTTGGAGAAGGGAAAGGCAGGCAGGCAGGCAGGCAGGCGGGGGTGGGAGGGAAGAGAACGTTCCGTGTTGGGGGAAAAACGATGAAGACTTACCAAGGAGCCAATTCGAACGCAGCGTGGGTCGACCCGAGAGGCCGCTCGACCAATCAGGGCGCGGGGTGAATCGGCGCACGCGCGCGGCGGAGGAGGGAAAGGCGGTGGGCGTGGCCAGTCAAAACCGTCTCTTTGGAGGATTGCTGAGGAGAAATCCGTGGACAAAATGGCGGCCGAGCGAGCTGCCTTGCGGTTGCTGCAGGGCGTTGGCGAAAGGCCACGGCTGGGGTTAGCGGAGGACGAGAGCCGAAGCGGCTCGACGAAAGAAACCCGTGTGTGTGTGTGTGGGGGGGGGACGAAGCCGCGAAACGCCTCTTTCCCGGTTCGCGCCGGGAAATACTGAACTTGATACTGGACTACAGCCCCCATAGTCCCCGGCAGCAACAGGGGGGAGCCCGAGATGTGGGGGAGCTAACCCAGAAAAGCCCAGTTGCCTCTTGAAAAAAAAGCACCTCTGGGGTTAAGCTCGCCGGGTTGTCAAAGCCCCCCGTAGCCGTAAAGCGAGGGGAGGGGGGGCACTCTGCTCATGCTCAAGGACACTCTTGCCCTGAGAGGCGTTTTAATGAAGGCCGCGAGCGCCTTGACTTGCAGGGAAAGAGTTGCTTGCGCAATCGATTTCCTTCAGTCAAATCTGCAGAGATGACAGGCGCCATGTGGCCTCTCCTGACCCCCGAAAGGATTTTCCTCCTCCTCCTTAATCCCAATAGGTGGTGATTGGCCAAACTATTTCAAGAAGCAAAGGCAGATTTCCTCCTCCTCCTCCTCCTCTTCTATTTTTTAAGCCCAAAGATTTGCAGAGACAAGGAAAAAAATGGGATGCTTCCTTCCCACCCTCCCAAGTGGGCAATGAAAGCTGGCTTTCAACCCAAAAAGCAGACTGGATCATACCGTGTTTTACCCCAAAATAAGACCAGATCTTATATTAATTTTTGCTCCAAAAAATGCATTATGGCTTATTTTCCGATTAGGTCTTATTTTGGGGGAAATACAGTACTAAATGCCTCCGTCTGTTGATGGTCTTAACTGGGGATTACTTTTGGGGTAGGACTTACATTACCAGCATCCAGAAAAATAATGCTAGGCTTTATTTTCTGGTTGGGTCTTATTTTCGGGAAAACAGGGTAGTTGGTCATTCAGAAATACGGTTCATTCAGCCCCCTTTTCTGGATTTATCCCAAGATGCTGATCCTTGCATTTTAATATTAACCTTAAATATTGTTGAACGTGTTCACCTCGCCCTGAAATAATAATAATAAAAAAACTGGTCGGAGGAGTTTAATCTTTGGGTTTAGCCGAACTGCAGTCTGGCAGCCTTTATTTAAAAACAATGAAGTCTTCAAATAGTGGAATCAGGATGGTTTAAAATAAATATTTACTCCCTTTTGCTTTGCTTGTGCTGAGCACAAATTATGGATGGCGGCAGACAAGAAGGTGTTCTCAGTTTACCAGTTCAAAAATAAAAACAAAAAGTAGGAATTTGTACAACAGTAATACATAGTACTACATAGTAAATGGCATACAAGGTAACAATGTTTTAAAGAATACTTTACAAAATAACAATTGGCTGTCCAGAGTATAGTGTTTCCCTTGTGAGATACTATTTAAGGTCATGAGTTTGAAGCCATTGTGCTTAAATATTCCCTTTTACAGTGAAATCCTAGTGATGTGACATACTGGTTTTTCTTGTACCAAAATTTCCTCCTTTCTTAATAGCTGAGAAATTCCCTTACATTAGATTTAGCTTATCTCATTTATTCTCTTCAGTGGTAGAATTCAGATCGTTTGCAGAGTTTGGCTGCTGAATATAAACGGGAGGTTCAAAACATCTGTGTATATAATAAATAACTTTACTATCATGTTTTAGAGTTTAGAGGGATTGCCAGTATAGTGTCTACCATCTTTCCCCGAAAATAAGACCCTGTCTTATATTTTTTTGAGCCCTGAAATAAGCACTTGGCCTTATTGCCATGCGCTCAAAAAGCACGATTGGGCTTATTATCAGGGGATGTTTTATTTTTGGGGAAACAGGGTAATTGTCCAACTGTGCTCTAAGACAGGTCCCTCTTCACGCCTCCCATGAATTGCTTGTTTTGAAATAGAAAACATTTTAAAGACTTGTAAAACAACAAAATTAACACTTGGGCATTTGGGAGGCCTAGCTGCTACTGTTCCATTTTCTGTATCCCCATGGTTAAAGTACAGCTTCAGGAAAGAAAAGATTGGATAGGTAGATGGCTATAGATTTATCAGGAAAAAGGAAACAGAGGCTGCTACAGGGTAAGCTTTCAAAACTAAGTGACCTAAGAGGAAGGGAGTGGGTTAGGAAAGTAAATGAAATGTGGATAATTTAAAGGAGCTATAATAAGGGTAGAGTAGATGGTTTTAGAAGAAAGAACGCAAACCAGGGAGTTGAAAAAAATAAGCATAAAGAACACTGATGAAGTGGAGAGGTGCTTAATTAGCGAAGGGGGGCCATGCATATTTTTTTGCTGATTTAAAAGGCAGAACTTTCAGAATTTTTTAAAGAATCGTTTTTTGTGTGTATGAATTTATAGAATGGGTTGTTTGAGTTTTGTTGCATTTTACTATCGTTGAGCATAGTTTTTGTGCTAATGGTTGAGGTGGCATTGGGAGTAATTCATTTTTGAATTTGGTATATATTTGCATGTGATTTAGGGAAACATTTTTCACTTCCTGTGCAGTGGATGTTTATTAAAGTGGAAAACTAATAGAGTGTGTATTGCCAATTTATCTTTCAGGGAACATACACTAAATTTTCCATATACTAAATTTTGTGATTCCCCATTCTTTCCCCTCCCACAGGAGTTAAGACAGGTCTGCTCTATTTTGTAGCAAATCGTCCTAACTATTTGATTTCTATACCTCATTCACTAAGCATCAATTTGAAAATAAGATTTAAATAGCTTTTTAATTCAAAAGGTGGTGGAAACAACGTGGGATAACTATCATGATTTGATAACCTGCATTATACTGAGCTTTGGTATAAATAAAATGATGAAATAGTTTATCTGCCTTGGATTTTACTTTCTTCCTGTTGAGTTATGGGACTTGATGATAGGTTGTAAGCCAAATTGCTTTTTAAATATTCAGTTAAGGTCTATAAGGGATAAATTAGCTTGGTTGAGAGGGATGAAATAATTGTAACATTCTAAACAAGCAGACAAGAAGCCTGCCATGTCTGGTTCTTCTGAGCGAACATATATAAGACTCAGCTGAGGAATTCATGCAATGCCGACTTTAATCATAGTTGAATGTGCTTCAAGATACTCCAGAAATGTTGTTATGGAGACTTCTAAATTAAGTGTGTCTGTTGTATAGCTGGAAACCTGCTTCTTATTTCTTGGGAAAATAGCTTTCTGTCAGAGTCTTATAAGCTCTGTAATACTGACTGCCCTGTATTAGCAATGCACATCCTACTTTTGAATCCTAAGTCACCATTTATAAATTACTCCTATAAAATATGAGTCTAGTGGTTCTCTTATTTTCTTCTTGCTGATTGTGTTTAAGAATGTGATGGAAATAATCCCCCTGGAATAATATCAGTTTAAAACTCATCATCTTTGCAATCTAGTTGGCACTTGAAATCAAACAACTTGCATTTTCTTATCGTTAAAGCTGGGTGATACTAGTTCTGTCCATAGATGAGACTTTCCACTTTGGAGAGATGAAAGCATTCTTAACACCCGTGCTGAAGTCTACATTTCCAGCTCATTTCCATTCTTTATATCTCTTAAATTTTGCAGTTAGTTTTACAAGTTTGACTATGCTGTATCCATCCAAATGATCACATTTTCTAGATTATTACCTCAAAATGTTTACTAATCATGACATTGTATTCTGACCAAAAATGCTCCCCCCCCCCACAAAAACCCTTTGGCACTACTCATCCTAAAAATGAATGTCACTATGTCCAGCATAGAGAACAGTATTTTAAAAACACCATTTTTAAAAACTTGTAAATGAAATTCAGGATTTGATGCTGATCTCACATTCTAATGATCCATTAGGATATAATTCCCTTTAGTGGAATTGCTTATTATTTATGAATATATACATACATACAAATACATTAGCTTGGTCACAGTGGGCTAATGTCTATATTCTTTAGCCGTATTCAGTCATACCTACCTTCTTAATTAATGCACTTCCATGTTCACAGAAATTCCCTCCAGTAAAGAAGACCAATTAAAGTCTAATATTGCTTCTCGCTTTTCCCCAAAGTTACAGTTTTCTGCTTCGTTGGTGGTGATGTGTCCAAATATTGATAATTCAAGAAAAGGACACATGCAAAGTCCTGTCAGTTTTCTCTTGAAGCTGATCAGACTTAACATTAGCAGTGAAAAACATAGGACACAACTGAGAAAACAATTGTATATGTATGCATTTAATTTTCCCTTAAGAATTCTGCTGGAACATCTCTATTCCACAGTATTTTTTTTTTTAAAAGCAAATTGGTCCAAAACTGCAAAATGCTATTCCTGTTGTGTCGGCATTCCCTTTTCTCCTTCCAGGCTTTAATCGCAAAAAAAAAAAAAAAGATCTTAAAAAAATAGAAATAATTGTTTTTACGAGTTCTCTTTTCCAAGTCTGCTTGTACCTCAAAACAGAAAGATAAAAAAATACTGAGGGTTTTTGTTCTTTGTGTGTATGTGCATGACTATAGAAAACCAATGTTGCATTGGAAAATAAAATAATTTCATAATGCTGGCAGTGCATGTAATTTATGGATATAGGTGGAGGCCAAATAGACCAAACAGTAATCAAACGGTTTGGAAAGCTCGACTTTGAGCAGGCATCATTGTAGGGGTTGCTTCCGTTTTGATCAGACTGGTGTAGTTACTTCTCTTTGGCTCAATTTTCCTGCCATTCATCTCGAGGTGGCTGTGCTGCGTCGGTGTTAGGTGTGGAGTAGCTTCTGTTGACAGGGTTTGCTGGCTGCGAGAGGCACTGTTTTCTGTGGATCTTGTTGAGGAAGAACCAGAATGTGAACTTCTGGAGCCCAAAGAGGAAGAGCCAGGCTTGACTAATCGGGCCTTGGGTGCTTCTGCATCTTCCCTGGGGTTAAAAGAAAGCAAAAATGATTGAAAAACTGAGTAATAAAGGATCAGTAACAGTCATACAACGGTGTGTTTGAGATTTAGCAAATCCTTTGGGCTACCTGCCGGCAGTCTAGCCATATTTACTTGTAGATAGCTTTTCTAAGCCAAGACCGGTGAAAATTACTACATTTTATCAGCTGCTCCTGCTGACAAAATACTTTTCACCCATCTTGGTTAAAAGAAGTAGCTGCTGCTGCTGCTGCTTCTTCTTTTTTAAATTCTCTGCAGTGCTATTATATTATTTTTGTTGGTTGCACAAGCCAGATGTTTGGAATCGAATTGGCATTGTTTTTCTTATTGTTATTATTCAACTGTTGAACAGAACTATTTGCTGTATGGTAAAAGCAACT
Source organism: Ahaetulla prasina (assembly GCF_028640845.1). Taxonomy (NCBI): domain Eukaryota; kingdom Metazoa; phylum Chordata; class Lepidosauria; order Squamata; family Colubridae; genus Ahaetulla; species Ahaetulla prasina. Next base: position 14,074,964 of record NC_080547.1, read on the forward strand.
TGTAATAATGGTAATACTATTTTGAAAGCTTCAGGGAGATAAAGCATTTGAACCTTTTTTTTTTCATGACCGAGGAACAAGAAAGAATACTCTAGAGCAGGGGTGCCCAAACTTGGCCCCTTGAAGAGCGGTGGACTTCAACTCCCAGAATTCCCAACCAGCATGAGCTATAAATATGAGCAAGTTGCTGGCTGGGAAATTCTGGGAGTTGAAGTCCACCACTCTTCAAGGGGCCAAGTTTGGCCATCCCTGCTCTAGAGACACTGACTGAAATAAAACATTCTTCAGCAAGTGACCTAATTGTTGTTAATTTTGTGATCTTAATGTGTGCATACCTCCCTTAAAAATGAAGCACCAAAATGAAGGGAAATGAACAATGAAAACAATACAATGAAACTGTGAAAAGGTGGATTAATTATAACAATGTAACTGAAAGGTTATTCATTCCTCCCCTGGACTTTGTCTGTATCTGCCCAAGGAAGTCTACCTCACAGTTTGAGAAACCCTGTTCTAGGTAGACTGGAGAGATCTCTTCCTAACCACTCCTTCACGATATAAAAAGTTCTCCCTCAGCTGACTCATAGTATTTTTTTTTATAAAATCATGACTAATAAGCTGATAAAGGCACATTAGACCGAGAAGTAGAAATGTTGTCAATAAATTATACTCACAAATAAGTTTCTGGATTTGAATAGAAATGCTCCTGACCTTTAGTCAGAACTCTAAGAGTCTTAAAAGACATTTATTTCAATTTCCTGATTGTTTCCAGGAATGTCTTGCTATCCTTTTCTTTTCTGTAGTCCTAGTTCTCCCAGTGATTGATCCCTGGGCTTAGCTGGATTTTCCCAGATACGTCCTGCTAAAATCATTTGACTAATTTATAGATTAATGAGTTTTAGGAACCTAGACATTGAAGTTACTTTATGATTCTTTTACTTTGTGTGAATCTGGCAGTTGGGTTAATTCATCAAACCATAATTTAGTCAGTCCTGGGCCAATGTACAAATGGAACCGTTGACTCTCACACTTTAAGCCCTGCCTTTAGAAATGGATTCTCCTTCCAGACACTCTGCCTGAATTCTGGGAGCGAATTTCAGAGGGACTGCTGTATGTGACCTACATAATTGCCCTGTTTCTGACTCAACCGAGATTTACACTTACACAGAACATCATCTACCTTTTACACAGTATTCATCCTTCCAAGGCAATGGGTTGTTGGGTCAGAGTAAAAATCCAAGTATTGTTTAGAATTCTATTTCCATAAAAAGCTGCAAGTTCATCTAAAATTGATGTCAGCAGAAGTGTTCAGGCTGGTTCCTACCATAACGTGTTGATACTTCTATGTTTTATGGATTTGTCTTCATTTTTAGAAGCTTGTCCATCTACTTCAGGATGCAGTTTGAATAAGTTTTTAATTCGAATTCAAAATTCATTACTTTTTCCCTAGTTCTTGGATTTCCCTCAAGTATGATAGGTTTTTTTTTTCCTTGTGTTTTCCTGTGTTAAACATGAAAAATGAATTGTGCCGTTTTGTGGCACCCTCTACTTTGAATGCCAATTAATGTATAACCCTTTTATGTGGCTTTCAGTAACTAGCAGTGAAATAAAAAGAAGAAAAAATCCAGATATTGAAGTTGCACAAAGGATGAGCAAAAAAAAAAAAAAAAGTAGGCAAGGAAGTGGAATTTAAAAATAAAACCTTTTGATATGTTGATTTTACAAAAATCAGTTTGGGTAAATCAAGGATTTACTGAGGATCTTTAATGATTGCTCAAAAACTATAGAGGTCAGCATGATTGGATTGCAACAAGTAAAGGAATATAAAGGAGGGAATTGTAATTCAAATAGGATTAAACTGCAGGATTCCTTTGAGTCATAAGGGAGTTGCCAGTTGAATCATACTTCTGAAAACTTCCTGTAAATGCCCCCACAAAGAAACTTCAAGAAACATCTAGTAAGAAGTGATGTGCTATGATAGAGTAGATTCAACACAAAATATTGTCATCTTACAGAAAACAAGTTATGAAAAGTGTGGGTACCCTCCCATATATGCTGATGACTAAACAGTTCAAAACAAAGGAAATCCTCATTCCATCTTTGAAAATGTAAATTTGCTTTAAATAAACAATCGAGCTGTTTCAGAGGGAGGAAAATTTTCTCCAAAGGACATTGCAGTTCTAATCCAGCAAAAGAAATGGTACAGTAAATGTGTTAAATCTTTAAAAATAGCACAAAACATATACTTATTTTTGACGGACTGTTAGTTCATGGAGCACATTAGGAGATTCTTCACAACTCAGATTCGCTTCACTTGGTTTTAGAAAGAGATGTTTTGGAACCCTACTACGCGATCCCCTTTAAAACTGAATGTTGGTGATTGATTTTGGAATCGCCTATAAACCATTCCCTTTATTGCTGACATATATTATCCCCTCCAGTTCTGAGGCTGTTCTGTAATAAAATTAAAAGGCATTGCAACTTCTGAATGCTTAAGAGTGTTTTTTACAGAAGCAATCACCTGATTTCATTTGGAGTCTCTTCTTCGTATTTATTTTTTTCTTTCCTTTTAATAGTTCGCCACACAGCCAGGACAACGAGCAAGGATACTCCCATCACTCCACAGATTGCTCCGGCAACGATGCCGACATTTGGGGGATCTGTCGATTTAAAAACAAATGCTATGTTTTATTTGTTCTACAGCCAAATACTCCTCCTTGTCACTCTGGCATCCTTGCATAGACATTTTCAATTCCTTTCTTTTATCTCAAAATGGATAGTATATATTCTCATCGTTTTATGCCACAGGAGGTACAGCCCTGGGCTGACCCGGATTTGTGATTGAGGCAGAGATCAACAGGAAGTCCCCGGAAGTTTCTACACTACTTTGGAAAGTTGCAAAATTACTCTGGAAGAAGTTGAAAACAAACCACTTCTGTAGACTTAGCAAGAAAACAACATGGACACATGGAAACGAGCTTGAATTCAAGGGAGACTTCATTTTCCATGGCTAAACTGTGAATAAAATTATAACACAGGTTAAACTGAATTAACTCTACCCTGGAGGTGTGGGCTGGTTGTTTTGTTCTCAGTTTTTCCTCAGCCAATGCATCTCAGATTATGCAAATGGTCGCAGTTTTATCACTTCAGATATGCAATAATGGTGCAATCCACCTTGTTGCGTACAGACCATTAATTGCCCTTAAATGCACTCCGTGTTGCCTCAGCTTTCTTTTGCATTGCATGTTTCACATACCTGACTCCTAAAGCTTAGATTTAAAATGTTAAAATGTTTTGGTCTTCGCATATTTTGCACGTTAGACTTTTCGTTTGTTAAAACTTAAGTTCCGGTGTTGAATACAAGGAAATTCCAGATGAAGGAAGAAGCACGCCCTAGCCACCCAGTCCTTTTAGATACCTGACAAAACGTGGCATTCTTCAGAACTGCATATCGGGATTTAGCGTAGGAGACTCTTTTTAAGATTGTGTCGGTCTTTTTTTTTTTTTTTTAAACGGGCAGTTCCGGTTGATACTCTTAGGGAAATGCTCTTAAGTCCCACAGGGCCAGCTACCATCCATGTGTTATTTAACATCGACATGAAATTTTCCGGAGAGGTTTTGACTAAAGCGGGGGTGGTGAACTTTTGATTAATATTCTGAGGATGCCTTTTCCCAGCTTAAACTGGTGCACCAGTTGCTGCCCTTTCTAAATCAAAAGCCCTGGTGACAATGACTCGTGTTACATCACTACCCATTTCGATTATTCAGCCATGTTCTACCGAGAACTGGGACAGTCCTACCAGAAAAGGAAACCAATTCCCTTGGAAGACTAGAAGTACAAGAGTTCCTTGGTGCCAGGGGTGAAATGCTCCCGGTTTGGACCAGATCACCCGATCCGGTAACGATGGTGGCGGGTGGTTTGGAGAACCGGTAGCAAAAATCCATGCCCCCCCCCAGCTGAGCTGCGCTATCATCAGTTTTTTGTTTTTTGTTTACTTTTAAAAGCATTTTTTCTTTGGCCGAAAAAATGCTTTTAAAAGTAAAAAAAAAGCCTCTGGTGATCGCATGGCTCAGCTGGAATCGTCAGAACCTTTTAAAAGCATGTTTTCTACAAGCTCTTCGGCCAATCGTCTCATAGTTCCCATCACCAATCTCTTTCCACTTATGACTGTATGACTATAACTTGTTGCTGGCAATCCTTATTATTTATATTGATATATTGACCATCAATTGTGTTGTAAATGTTGTACCTTGATGAAGGTATCCTTTCTTTTATGTACACTGAGAGCATATGCACCAAGACAAATTCCTTGTGTGTCCAATCACACTTGGCCAATAAAATTCTATTCTATTCTATTCTATTCTATTCTATTCTATTCTATTCTATTCTATTCTATTCTATTCTATTCTATTCTATTCTGACTATCATTAAGTGTTATACCTTGATGAAGGTATCTTTTCTTTTATGTACACTGAGAGCATATGCACCAAGACAAATTCCTTGTGTGTCCAATCACACTTGGCCAATAAAAAAAAATTCTATTCAAAGAGGTTGTAGGAAAAAATGCTTTTAAAAGGTTCTGGCGATCAGGCAACTCAGCTGGGATCATCAGAATCCTTTAAAAGCTTTTTTTCCTCTGGCGATCCCAGCTGAGTTGCCTGATCATTACAGGCTTTTAAAAGCATTTTTTAACAACCACTTCGGCCGAAGAAAAAATGTTTTTAAAAGTTTTTTTTTTTTTAAAAAGTTGGCCACGCCCACACAGTCACATTACCACCCCCCCAACCAAGCCACACCCACAGAACCGCTAGTAACAAATTTTACATTTCTCCCCTGCTTGGTGCTCCCTGAGCTTGATTTTGATTTCTTGCAGGTGTTTCATTACCCTAACTAGGTAACATTATCAGTGTTAGTGGCTAGCCTGGATGAGATTACCTAGTTGGGGGAATGAAAAACCTCTGCAAGAAAACCACCAACTCTGAGAGTATCAAGGACCCCCTCACGTCAACCCTGAGCTACAGATATTCTCCTTTATTGGGACTAGAACTATACTTAAAAGGTAGTCCTTGACTTACAACAGTTCTTTTAGTGACCATTCAAGGTTACAAGGGCACCGAAAAATGTGACTTACGGATGTTTTTTCATGGTTACGACCTTCGCAGCATCCCCCCATGATCACGTGACCAAAATTCAAATGCTTGGCAACTGGTTCATATCTATGGCCATTGCTGTGTCCTGGGGTCACATGATCCCCTTTTGTGACCTTGTGACAAGCAAAGTCAACTGGCTTTGGTCCGCCAGCAGCCTAAGGCAAATCCAGCAGGTTCTAATAGGTTCTGGATAACTGGTAGTGGAAATTTTGAGTAGGTCGGAGAACTGGCAAATACCACCTCTGGCTGGCCCCAGAGTAGGGGAGGGAAGGGAGATTTTGCAATATCCTTCCCTTGCCACGCCACCAAGCCACACCCACAGAACCAGTAGGGAAAAATTTTGAATTTCACCCCTTGTAAGGTCATCTAGTCCAACCCCTGCCCTAGCAGGAGACCCTGCACTATTTCTGACAGATGGCAGTCCAGTCTCTCCTTGAAAGCTTCCACAACCTCCAAAGGCAATTTCTGTTCCACTGGTTGATTGCTCTCACTATCAGAAAATTCCTCCTTGTTTCCAGGTTGAATCTCTCCTTGTTCAGTTTCCATCCGTTGTTCCTTGTCTGGCCTTCGGGTGCTTTGATTTTCAGTAGTTTTCCAAGTTCAAATGTTTCTAGATACCTTCCATACTTACGTTGCACTGTCACCTGTATGGCACAGCTATCCTCTCCTGCTTCATTGGAGGCAGTACACTGATAAGACCCGGTGAACATCCATGTCAGATTCTTCATAATAATTTGGGCGGGATTAGACAGATCTAAAATAAATGAAGGGACAAGATTCAATAATGTTTACAGCATAATGGTATCATTAAATTGTCGAATCAATCTGTCCGCGTAATATCCAGCAGCAGGGGTGAAATACTCCTGGTTCAGACTGGATCGCGCGATCCGGTAGCGATGGGAGCGGTTAGTTCGGAGAACCGGTAGCAAAAATCCCTGCCACCCCCCCACCGCCCACGCCTCGCTGTTCCTCTTCTCTGTCCCTGAAGCTCTCGGTGGTGATATAGCTGCAAACAGCCTTAAATGACTGCCGCGATGCTTCAAAGGGTTGCACTACAGCTGATCAGCGCTGTAGGCGGCTAGTAGACCGGTGCCTCTATTTTTAAAGAAGGTAGACGGGTGCCTCCCAAAAAAAGGCAATTAGTAGACTGGTGCCTCTATTTTTAAAGAAGGTAGACCGGTGGGCTCCCAAGTTTTGTATACTTTATTATTTTTATTATTTATTATTATTGGCCCTGCCCATTCAGTCACCTGACCACCAAGCCACGCCCACCAATTAAGCCATGCCGACAGAACCGGTAGGAAAATTTTTTAGATTTCACCCCTGTACAGTGGTGGTTTTAAATGAGGAATCGGATAATTCATGGAGGAGCGGCGGGGCGGTTTGAACCGGCAAAACTTACTGAGACGTGTCGAGGGCGGCAAAGGTTCGAGTTTCCCCTTCATGTCTACACGCTGCCACGTGTACATAATAGGGGCTGTGCCAGAGATGGAGTTACACTGCAAAGTGATTTCTTTTCCTTCGGACGCCACCCCTTCTTTCCAGCATTTGGGTTTTGAAGGTTTTTCTGGAAAGGAAGAAAAAAAACAATATCAGCGAGATTCCGTAGAGATTTTGAGAGATCCAAGCCACTGTTGTCTCAAAGGTGCTTTTTATTTCAGGAGGCAACTGGACTTCCTTGTTTTTTTTCTTCTGAAGATATTTCGCTTCTCATCCAAGAAGCTTCTTCAGCTCTGACTGGATAGTGGGGGAATGAAAAGATTTATACTCCTTGCAGACAGCTGGTCATTTGCATCCTTTCAGAGCAGTGTTGGGAAACCTATGGTAAGCGTGCTGGAAGCGGCACGCGGAACCATCCCGTGACGAATGCGCGGCCTCACCTCCTCCATGTTCCTGTGCTCAAAGGCGTGCCAGTCAGCTGGCCGTTGTGCGCATGGGAGCGACGGACCCTGGAAGAGTGGTGTTCCAGCACACATGCGCAGGCTGGCACCCGACCTTCTGAGTTGACGTCGCGCACATGTGTGATGGCCAGCTGTTCGTCGGGCACGCTTCTATGCCGGTATCCGGGTGTTTGGGTGCCAGTTCCTGCATGCGTGATGGACTGCCACTCTTCCGGGTATCGCCAATCCTGCGCATGTGAAGGCCAGCGGGGCTGCGCATGCCTCATGGGATGGTTTCACGTGCCACTTCCGGCACACAGGACGGGAACACCAAAAGTTTTAGAGGGTCCTTGAAGCACTTGGAGGTTTATCTCACTTGGAAGAGCCGAGGTAGCGCTGTCGTGTCCCACTCCTCCGCTGACGGCCGGGTCAGGGAAATCCGAATCAGGTTTGCCTCTGCAGCTCTGCCCAAAGTCCTAGCAAAGTCCTCAGAGCAGGCAGGAGACCAGTAAGTGACTTCAGCAAGATAAGTTCGACTTTTGCCTGACTCAGAGACTGCCAGAAAGTAGATCCTTTATATAGGCCATGGGGTGTGGCTCCATGACTCAGCACTCATTAAGGCCTGCCCCTCCCTTCCTTCTGTTGCCTCCGCCTATCCAATCTTCTGATGCGAGGATTACTCCAATCAGCTGTTGGTAATAAACCCTCCTCAGGCTCACATGCTGTGGAGGATGGGGAGGGGTCTAGCTGCTCCGTTTGCCTGGGCATGGAGTCAGGGCTGGGGCAGGGAGGTGCTCCTTCTTCTGCACTTTGTCTGGGCATGGAGCCAGGACTGGGGCCGGGAGGCATACATTCCTCCGTGTTCGGGAGCAGATAAGAAGGCCCCGGCTGCTCTGAGGGCAGGCAAGACACAACAGGCGCAGTGGTTGGAGTGCAGTACTGCAGGCTACTTCAGCTGATTGCTAGCTGCAGTTTAGCAGTTCAAATCTCACCAGCTCAAGGTTGGACTCATCCTTCCATCCTTCCGAGGTGGGTAAAATGAGGACCCAGATTGTTGGGGGCAAGAGGCTGACTCTGCAAACCGCTTAGAGAGGGCTGCAAAGCACTGTGAAGCGGTATATGAGTGCTATTGCTATTGCTTGTTTATCTGTGTCCTCAAGGTCACCTGAGTGGTGCTCCTGGTTCCTGTAGTCTGCAATTTTTTTTTACTCTGGAAATCCATTCCTACTTCCACACAAAAAGGTGTTCATCCCAAATCATATACTTACTTTTTTAATAAATAAACGAGATGCAAATTGTATAGCTAAAACGTCTGTAGAGATTCTCAGTCCTCCAGACAAAAAGTCTCAAAGGTACTTTTTTTTTCAGGAGGTAACTGGACTTCCCTTGTTTTTCCTTTTGAAAACATTTTGCTTCTTATTCAAAAAGTTTCTTCAGCTCTGGCCATCCAAGAAGCTTCTTGGATGAGAAGCAAAACGTCTTCAAAAGGAAAAAAAAAGACCAAGAAAGTCCAGTTGCCCTCCTGAAAAAGCACCTTTGGGACAATCAGTGCGTCAGGAAAAAACACTCCGGTGTCAGCGTTCCAGAAAACCCCCCAACTCCAAATAAAAACTCCGAAGCAAGCATCTTTCAAAGTTCTGTTTACTAGGATAGGTAAACTGACACATCTGGGAAAACCCGAATCTGAGAGGTCCGGGTTTTCCTTCAGTAAATCAAAAACCCCCAAAACATCCCCTCCCTCCTCAGTCGATCACATGCTCCAATTGCCATCTGTCCCATCTCTAGAGACAGCACTCCGACCACTCCTTCTCCAGAGGCAGGATTGGCTTGACCCTAACCGACAGGAAGGATGCTATTATGTCTAAAGCAGCGGTTCTCAACCTGTCGGTTGGGACCCCGTTGGGGGTCGAATGACGATTTGCCAGGGGTCGCCTATCGGAAATATGGGAAGTATACTTGCGAGTCGAAGAATCGCGCTTCAATGGTTGACTCCACAAGCCAGCTGCAGGCTCTTCAAATCGCTAGCCGAATTCGGCTTCAGGCGCAATGAATTAAAAAAGAGAGAAATCTTTGCTCTGGTGTCTCCCTCTCAAGCCAGCTGCAATCACTCCCAATCGCTAGCCTAATCTGGCTTCAGGCGCGATAAACTTAATAGGGGAGGAGTCTCCGCTTTAATGCCTCCGTCCTCAAGGCAATCGCAAGCAGTTCAGATCGCTAGCCAATACGGCTTTAGGCGCGATAAATTCAAAACGAAAATAATTTTATGGTTGAGGTCGCCACATCATGGCGAATTGTATTAAAGGGGTCGCAGCACTATAAAGGTTGAGAACCACTGGTCTAAAGACAACCCCTCTACTAAATCCCCCTCTCCTATTTTCCCACACATGAGAAAGTGGCAGCACGGAAGCTTCCGGTCTAAGACGGCTTCCAAAGCTGATACATTCAACAGAAAAGCTAAATACTTGTTTTGAAACCGTGGTGACCGTCTTACCTAGAACCTTCAGAGTGATGTGTGTCCATTCATACTGTCCGGCATTTTTAACTTTGCACGTATATTGCCCAGAGTCGCTTGGCTGCAGGAGAGAGATCTCCAAAGAAGCATCTCCACTCAGGAAATTGGAGGCGAATGAAACGCGGCCCTTTTGTTCTTTGATCATATCATGATAGATGTTGCCTCCTGCATAAGTGATGACCTGGGAGGCAAAGATACTCATCAGCTTTGCTAACTTAGTTTGGCAAAAGGGGATATTAAAACTTATGGCAACATTTCTTTGTTCACCAGATATGATGACTCACTTCACGTAACCAATAAACAAAGCAAGCTTCCAAAATGGCTAATAACAGTGTGCACCAATTCAGTTTCATAATTGCCGTATGCCTTAATGGTTCTGTTGGACATGCACTTGTGGGAAGCCCTTCCCTTCCCAGAAGAATGAAATATCTTGGGAAATATTAAAAAGGCAGAATATTATATTTCCCTGGATGATAAAACACGAAACATGTTTTAAAGAGAGCAGAGAGCAGTTCCCCAGCATATATTTGGTGCCCATTAAGAAAGACTGGGCCAGCCTATCTACAAGACAAAAGACCTCCAGCTCCGGAGTAATGTGATTAAGACATGACCGTACAGGACATAATAGGATCTACCCATCTAGCAGCAGAGCTCATCACATGGCACCATCTCCTAAGGACATTGTATCAGAGTCCAAGCTTCAGCCAAGCTTATCTCAGAGAAACACGACCCCGCATGGCCCCATGGGAGTCTGACAACAGCCAATAGAATACATGTTCTTGAACAGGAACAGGAAGCTCAAGTTCAAAGCCCAAGAGAAGGTATAAATACCCCCCACGCTCAACTCCATGTGGTCAGCTGCCCAGAAGCCATGTGGTTCTGCTTCATTAAACCATCTTTCCAATCAGCCTCCATATTTCCAGTGACTTTCTCCCAGCTTGGAACGGATATTTCTTCCAACACACTCTGACTAGATAAAGGTAAAGATTCCCCTCGCACATATGTGCTAGCTGTTCCTGACTCTAGGGGGCGGTGCTCATCTCTGTTTTAAAGCCGAAGAGCCAGCGCTGTCCGAAGATGTCTCCGTGGTCATGTGGCCGGCATGACTCAATGCCAAAGGTGCACGGAACGCTGTTACCTTCCCACCAAAGGTGGTCCCTATTTTTTCTACTGGCATTTTTTACGTGCTTTTGAACAGCTAGGTTGGCAGAAGCTGGGACAAGTAACAGGAGCTCACCCTGTTAGCGGCACTAGGGATTCGAACCGCCAAACTGCCAACCTTCTGATCGATAAACCCAGCGTCTTAGCCACTGAGCCACCTTAACTAACTCAACTAGGGTTCACTATAAAATGCACTATAAATTCACTATAAATTTCTAACATAGTTCCAGTTTAGAGAAGGAAAACATGTCTATTGCAAGTGAATTTAAGGCGATGAAATATAGAGTTCTCTTCAATCTCTAACAACCAGACTTATCATCTCCAAATGACTGTTTGTAATTGGAACTAGCAGAAGGGTTTATTTTGAAAATCTGCCACTTTATTTCACTATTTTGAGGGGGGGAAAGAGAGGTAGGGAACTATATTCTTAGTCCCTGGTTTTAGCATTCAATCACTTGGACAGTTTCTCATTAAAAGTCATATGTATCTCCGTGTTTAGTGAATAGCACTTTAAGCCTCCAAGCTGTAATCTGGAACTGATCATAACCTGATAATGGTTTTTCTTTGTTTGTTTAAAGGATTATCTCACACTTCATTTCATCAGCAGAGCTGCCTGTCTGGGGAAAAGTTAACTTTAACTGCTGGTTTTGCCAAGCAATTGAGAAAGAGAAAAGTACTTGGCTGATCTCTTCCGATTCTTTCAAAAAGCTCAAGCGCACATCCATATATCTTCTGCTATCTTTGCACTGTATGAAAACAAAACAAAACATATCCAGTCCTCTTAATTGAGAAGACTGGAAAAGAGGTGATTTTTAAGATGGCTGTTGGATCCTGGAATTCCTGCTATAACCACTAATTTGTATATTTGATGGCTTGTCGTGACTCATAATTTTGACTGTCCATCAGCCATTCTTGAGTCCAGTTGAAAAAATAGATATGTTTTCAACGCTCAGTTGATTGCTATGAAATCTTGGTAAAGCCTTGTAGGAAAACCAATGTGCGATTCACATTTTTATAAGTGGCTTTTTTCTTTTTGAGCTATAATCACAATGAAGGCAAATCAAAATTATCCAGGGAAGTTTGTAGTAAGCGAGGGCATAACAAAACTTATTCGGTTTAAAGAGTTATAGAATGACAATGTTTAAACACCTTTTTGCCTTCTGCTTGGTCCTCTGTTAATTATGCCTGATACATCAGCATGTATAATGAAGCTATTTGTAGGGTGCATCTGCAGGAAAGCCTGATCCATAGTCCTACAAAGTCCAGTGATGGGTTTCAGAAAGTTTTACTACTGATTCTGTGGGCATGGCTTGGTGGGCATGGCAGGGGAAGGATACTGTAAAATCTCCATTCCTACCCCACTCAGGGGAAGAATACTGTTGTGGTCCGCCAGCAGCCTGCAGAACTGGCAATGGAGTCGGCTGGGGAAGTCCTGGATGAGGGCTCTGCGTCAGAGGCAGAGGTGGGGCCAGGGCCATCCGGGAGTTATGTGCGGATTCCGGAGCCTCCAGAGGCTGATAGTAGTGAGGCAGAGGAACAGGAGGAGCCTGTTCCTAATGCACACATGAGAAGAGCTGCCAGAAGGCAAGAGCAGCTCAAGCAAAAAGGACGATTTCGGGAGAAGGTCCAAGAGATGATTGGCCCCTCCCATAAGGCTTAAAAGACCAGCAATGGCGCTTGGGCTCTTTGCCGGAAAACAACATTGATAGCCTTGTTCCTTGTCTTGCTGCATTTATTTCTTGTCGGTGTCTTCTGCTTTTGAACTTTTGCTAAGAAAAGCCTTTGGCAGTTTGCCTAATTGGACCAAGGTTGGTGATAAAACTGAAGAATTTGTTTTGATTTGGTTTGGACAACTGAGAAAGAGTTAATTCTCAGCTGTTCTAATAAAGTCTGTTTGTTTTTGAACTGATTGCGTCTACTACCTACTTGGGCCTGGGTCACAACAGATACTGTGAAATCTCCATTCCCTCACCACTCCAGGGGAAGGATACTGCAAAATCCCCATTTCCTCCCGATCAGTTGGGACTCAGGAGGCAGAGAATAGATGGGGGCGGGGTCAGTCAGAGATGGTATTTACTGGTTCTCCGAAATACTCAAAATTTCCGCTACCGGTTCTCCAGAACGGGTCAGCACCTGCTGAAACCCACCTCTGCTACAAACCCACATCCTTAATTGTTGGAAGAAATATCCATCTGGCTCAGTTCCATGTGGGGAGAAAGACACTGGAAACATGGAGGCTGATTGGAAAGATGGTTTATTGATGGACAGGACCTTATGAGTTTGAAGTCCTGGGCAGCTGACCACATGGAGTGGAGAGTGAGAGGTATTTATACCTTCTCTTGGGCTTTGAACTTGAGCTTCCTGTTCCTGTGCAAGAATATGTATTCTATGTGGACTCCCATGTGGAGTCACATTTGTCTGAATCAAATTTGGTTTATTTATTTATTTATATTTATTTATTTATTAAATTTGTATACCGCCCTTCTCCCGAAGGACTCAGGGCAGTTCACAGCCAGTAAAATCCAAAAATACATATGACACAGGTTAAAAAACAATATAAAAAACTAATTCGATATATGGCCTTTAAAATTTGGATACATTAAAAACCCCGTTTAAAAACCCCAATTAAAAACCCCAATTAAAACTACGTTTAAGCTAGTCCTGCACGCCAAAATAAAAACGTCTTCAGCTCGCGGCGAAAGGTCCGGAGGTCGGGGAGTTGACGAAGCCCCGGAGGCAGCTCGTTCCAGAGGGCAGGGGTCCCCACAGAGAAGGCCCTCCCCCTGGAGGTCGCCAGCCGACATTGTTTGGCTGACGGTATCTGAAGGAGGCCCTCTCTGTGGGAGCGCACAGGTCGGTGGGAGGCTACTGATGGCAGTAGGCGGTCCCGTAGGTAACCCAGTCCTAAGCCATGGAGCGCTTTAAAGGTGATAACCAGCACCTTGAATTGGACCCGGAAGACCACCGGAAGCCAGTACAGACTGCGCAGGAGGGGTGTCACATGGGATCCACAAGGTGCTCCCTCTATCACCCGCATTCTGGACCAGTTGGAGCCTCTGGGTACCCTTCAAGGCCGGATGAACCTTGGGCTGATGTAATGTCCCCAGGTGATTTCTCAATGCAGTGAGCCCTGCTGCTAGATAATCTTATAATGTCCTGGAGGGTTATGTCTTAATCCCATCCCCACCCTGGAGCTGAAGGTCTAATTGTCTTGTAGGTAGGCTGACCCAGGCTTGCTGGGGTTATTAGCAAAGGTGAGGGCTGCTTTCCAAGAACAAGTGTTTCCTTTAGGGAAATACACTATTCTGCCTTTTTAATATTTCTCAGAATGTTTCGTTCTTCTCGGAAGGGTGGGTGCTAACTTTCTACATTCTCATACCTATAAATATTCATTCTATATTGACAATATTGACTATCCTAGAAAATGAGCCTTATAACAATGATCTAGAGCCGTGATGGCAAACCTATGGCACGTGTGCCAGGGTGGCACGCAGAACCCTCTTTGTGGGCATGCGTGCCATCACCAGCTGCTCTTCTGGTTTCCAGTGCACATGCACGCCCAAAAAGCAGCCCCCCAAAGGCCCAGAAAACGGCCCAAAAAAACAGCCCCAAAACAGCCCAGAAAATGGCCTGAAAATAACCCAAAAATGGCTTGAAAATGACCCAAAAAACGGCTTGGAAATGGCCCTCAAAATGACCTGAAAAACAGCCTGAAAACAGCCCCAAAACATCCTGAAAATGGCTTGATATATAGCTTGAAAACAGCCCAGAAAACAGCCTGAAAATGGCCCAAAAACGGCTTGAAAATGACCCCAAAAATGGCCTGGAAATGGCCTGAAAAATGACCTGAAAAATGGCCTGAAAACAGCCCAAAAAACATCCTGAAAATTGCTTGACATACAGCCTGAAAACAGCCTGAAAATGGCCCAAAAATGGCTTGAAAATGCCCCCAAAAACGGCCTGGAAATGGCCCTCAAAATGACCTGAAAAATGGCCTGAAAACAGCCCCAAAACATCCTGAAAATGGCCTGAAAAATGGCCTGAAAACAGCCCAGAAAACAGCCTGAAAATGGCCCAAAATCAACTTGAAAATGACCCCCCAAAAACGGCCTGAAAACGGCCCGAAAAACAGCCTGGAAATGGCTGTGAGGTATGCCTCCTTTCAATAGTCAAGAAAGGAAAACCCCAACTCCATGGTTTGTAGACAAAGGTACTTTTACTGAGTATGAACTGAATGCAACAAAGTGAAAGTAAGCTCTGAGGTAATAGGCATGGATTACACATAGAAGCGTTAAGGCTCAAGCCCTCACCCCCCCCCTCCCCGCCGGTAGTCCAGTCAGTCTTGTCCAATCCACATTCCTCATAGGTGGCATGTGGGGTGCATCTTCAGATGGTTCCATCCCCCTAGTATGCCGGGATCGTAACCCATTCACTTTAAGTTTCGTTTCCAAGACAAGTTTCATTTCTCCTTCAGCATGCAGTTTCTCCTCCCCTCCCATCACTATGACAGGTGCAGCATGCTAGACCTAAAGCAGGGATATATTACCCACCATAATAGAACAGTAATAAAGCAATTAACTCTTAGCAATAAACCAATAAACGGGAGCAAGCGGAGGCTGACACTGGCCCTGAAAATGCCCAAAAAATGCTCCCCCAAAACAGGCCTGCACTCGCCGGCCAGCTGATCTTTGGGTTTCCGGTGCTCCGGTGCACACACACGCACGCACGTTCTGGTTCACCATCACTGATCTAGAGGCAATGTGTTTTAGCGGTTAGAGGAGTGTCCTTCAACCTTTGCAACTTCAAAACATGTGGACCGCAACTCCCAGAATTCTCCCACCAGCATGTGGAATTCAGGGAGTTGAAGTCCTCCTGTCTTAAAGTTGGAACGCTAGGTTAAGACCTACCACTTTCGGTTCAGCTTCAGAATTCTTTAGCAGCCACTCTATATCCAGACTCGCTGGCTCCAGAAGGTGAAGGCGATGATGGCAGGGCAAAGTTACGTTCGCTTCGGCCACCCGTTTAAATTCGGTCTGTGCTTGTGACATCCAAGTACAACAGGCGGCTGAAAGAGAAGAATTAAGCCAATGAAATGATTTCTGTTCTCATCAATATTGTTTTTCTAGTTTCCTTTCTGGTCGCAATATGGGCCAATACAGGGGTGAAATGTAAAATTTGTTACTACCGGTTCTGTGGACATGGCTTGGTGGGGGGTTGTAATGTGACTCGGTGGGCATGGCCAACTTTTTTTTTTTTACTTTTAAAAGCATTTTTTCTACAACCTCTTTGCCCGAAGAGGTTGTAAAAAAAATGCTTTTAAAAACCTTTGATGATCAGGCAGCTCAGCCAGAGGAAAAAAAAACTTTTAAAGGGTTCTGACGATCCCAGCTGAGTTGCCTAATCGCCAGAACCTATTAAAAACTTTTTTTTTAGAACCTCTTTGGTCAAAGAGCTTGTAGAAAACATGCTTTTAAAGGGTTCTGGCGATCAGGCAACTCAGCTGGGATCGCCAGAGGAGCCTTCTAAAAGCTTTTTTTTTACAACCTCTTCGGCTGAAGAGGTTGTAAAAAAATGCTTTTAAAGGGTTCTGACGATCCCATCTGAGCCGCGCGATCATCAGAGGCTTTTTTTTTTTACTTTTAAAAGCATTTTTTGTCCAAACAAAAAATGCTTTTAAAAGTAAAAAAAGAGCCTCTGATGATCGCGCAGCTCAGCTGGGGCGGGAGGAGCAGGGATTTTTGTTACCAATTCTCCAAACCACCTGCCACCATCGCTACCAGATCAGGCGATCCCGTCTGAACCAGGAGCATTTCACCCCTGGGCCAATATATCAAGAACCTTGCTTTGGCAGTGGATGGGTGGGGGGAAGCAGTCATTTTTTTTTTTTAAAAAAAGACCAGTTTTAAGAATGATAGTTTATTCATTGTTGGCTTATTTTAATTTTTTTTTTAAAAAAATTGACATTTTGGTTATAGCCAGCAATGTGAAGAAGTAGTAAAGAACCAGAAATGAATCAGTACCCTTTCATTTTATTGTGTATAGTTGGTGTTGTAGGAAGTCCCCCTTCCCAGATTAAAATATTCTTTATTCTTACTATTAAGAGAGGCAGGGTGGGATATTTCCCCAAAGGAGAAATGGAGAAACATGTTCTTAAAGGCAGAAAGCAGCCCCAATCTTTCTTAATAGCCTCAAGTCTTGAGAGATGGAAATTTTGTATCCATTTAGGAAGACTGGGGTAATTATTCATAAACCAAACTCACAGAAGGTTGGAGCTGATGGGATTAAAATCTACATTCCCCCACCCAAATTCTAAGGACAGGACGTGACCTTTAGGACATAATAGAATTAAACCACTACCACTGAAATAGGAAAAGACACAAGGCTCACTACATTGCACAACCCCCTGGAGCATCTCAAACACAAAACCCCAGAAACCTATACAGATCCATGCACTCACTCAGCGGTTTTGTCAGCCACCCCAGAAATATTGCTACTGTCACTGAAGTTTCTAGAAACCAAATAAACCTTCTTTCCTTGCAGTCAGCCTCCATTTTATTTCCAGCGCTTTCTCCCAGCTTGGAACCAGACTGGATTTTTCTTCCAACAGAGTGCTTGGGATCTAATTGTTTGTACTTGTGTTTTTTTGGTTTTTTTAATGGATGGTTTCACTCCTGGTTCTTTTCTTTTGAAAACATGGCGTGGGAAACAGGGATTAAATCCTAACTTAAAAGGCCTGCTGAAAATCTCTCTTTTGGGAGGAGTGTTAACAAAAACAACAATGCATATACTGCTGTACCCGATGCCCAATGATTAGCGATGCATATGTGTTTTGTTTACCCAAACAAACAGTACATCCTTTGGTGCATTAATGTAATAACGTGTTAGCAGATTAGTATTCAGATATACAGCATTTAGGGTGTAGCTCTGTCTCAAGTGTGCTTGCATTTCCAAAGACATGAATGGATTGTTTTTTTTAAAACACATATTACACTGATGGGGAAGGTCACAATTTTAGTCTTTAGAGTCAAGTATTCTGCAAGAATGAGAAAAATAAAACACCTGTACTTGGAATTACCTTTGAATATTGAGTTACTTTTGGATATTTCTGTCTTGATCCCAATATTTATCTCCTTCTTCTTTCTTTGTTCTATAACACCCCCTCCTGGAGAAGAGCTAAATAACTTCACAAGTCCTGAATATATCTTTAGAATAGAATAGAATAGAATAGAATAGAATAGAATAGAATAGAATAGAATAGAATAGAATAGAATAGAATAGAATAGAATAGAATAACAGAGTTGGAAGGGACCTTGGAGGTCTTCTAGTTCAACCCCCTGCTCAGGCAGGAAACCCTACACCACTTCAGACGTTATCCACCACTTCAGATGTTATCCAACATCTTCTTAAAAACTTCCAGTGTTGGAGCATTCACAACTTCTGGAAGCAAGTTGTTCCACTGATTAATTGTTCTAACTGTCAGGGAATTTCTCCTTAGTTCTAGGTTGCTTCTCTCCTTGATTCGTTTCCACCCATTGCTTCTTGTCCTATCCTCAGGTGCTTTGGAGAATAGCTTGACTCCCTCTTCTTTGTGGCAGCCCCTGAGATATTGGGACACTGCTATCATGTCACCCCTAGTCATTCTTTTCATCAAACTAGACATATCCAGTTCCTGCAACCGTTCTTCATATGTTTTAGCCTCCAGTCCCCTAATTATCTTTGTTGCTCTTCTCTGCACTCTTTCTAGAGTCTCAACATCTTTTTTTATAGTGTGATGACCAAAACTGGGCGCAGTATTCTAGGTGTGGTCTTACTAAGGTTTTATAGTGTGCTACTAGTACCTGACTTGATCTTGATATTATCAAAACAAACTACTTGAAGGAAACATGGCTCCTCTTAATCTCTACTCACCAAAAGAGAAGCTCCTCTAAAAATGAATAGTATCAAAGAAGTAGCCCAGTATGCACATTTTTTATTTTTTTTTGCTCTATACTTGCAATGTAGGCATAAAAAAGGGTTGCTTTTTTAAATTTGCTAATGTTGGTAGCTAAGCAATGCAGTCCATATTCTCCACTGATGTGAGCCTTACTTTTCCCGCTGGGATTTCTTGCCTTTGAAAACAAAGCACTGTTTACATAGTTACCTCCCTCTATGAAAATGGAAATCAATAACAACATTTTTTTTAAAAAAAAAAGAAATGAACACAATTAGTGAGTTGCGCCGCAAGAGGGCAGAATTTACTCAAAAACCAATGTCAAGCCAAGCGTTTGAACTGATGATAACTTTTGAAATTATTTTTTCTTTCTTTTGGAGTTGGTTGTACTTGGCTGGAAATTCTTAAATCTATAAGAAGCAGACAAAAGTGCAACTCCTCCCTTTTTTAAGAAAAAAATTAAAACGAACAAAGCTTCACATTGATTGGGTGTAGCTACAGATTTGTGTATCATTATTAGCCAAGAAGAAGAACGCAGAAGAACACTGGATTTAACATTTGCAGCAGGTCTTCCCTGATTGCAGCATTTACTACACTACATCCCATAAAAAAAGTGAGATTAATTGAGAAAGAAACACTATTTGACTCGCTCAGCTGGCTATCTGGCTTTAATATTAGTAAGAATTATTTCCATTTACAAAAAGCGCATTAAGTTACTAGTGGGTTCTTGGGTTTTTTGGTCAAATTTATCGCCTACTAATTGCATCTACTTACTTTGTCCTCTTAATAATAATAATAATAATAATAATAATAATAATAATAATAATAATAATAATAATAATAATAATAATAATAATAATAATAATAATAATAATAATTTAATTTGTATACCGCCCTTCTCCCGAAGGACTCAGGGCGGTGAACAGCCAAAATAAAATACAAAAGAAACAATACATGCAATACTAAAAAACAACCCTTAAAAAACTTATTCAAATGGCTAAATTTAAAATGTAATAACGCCCTATAAAATTGACAGAAATTTCAAACCCATAAAATCAAATTAAAAATTTTAAAAATCAAGCCAGTCCAGCAAGGCAGAATAAATAGGTTTTAAGTTTGCGGCGAAAGATCCTAAGGTCAGATAGTTGTCGAAGTCCAGGGGGAAGTTCGTTCCACAGGGTAGGAGCCCCCACAGAGAAGGCCCTCCCCCTGGGGGCCGCCAGTCGACATTGTTTGGCTGACGGCACCCTGAGGAGTCCCTCTCTGTGGGAACGCACCGGACGCTGGGAGATAGAGGACGGCAGTAGACGATCCCGTAAGTATCCCGGTCCTAAGCCATGGAGCGCTTTAAAGGTAGTAACCAATACCTTGAAGCGCACCCGGAAGACGACAGGTAGCCAGTGCAGTCTGCGCAGGATAGGTGTTACATGGGAGCTTCGAACTGCTCCCTCAATAACCCGCGCAGCCGCATTCTGGACTAGCTGGAGTCTCCAGGTACTCTTCAAGGGGAGCCCCATGTAGAGAGCATTGCAATAGTCCAAGCGAGAAGTAACGAGAGCATGAGTGACCGTGCATAGGGCATCCCGGTCCAGGAAGAGGCGCAACTGGCGGATCAGGCGAACCTGATAAAAAGCTCTCCTGGAGACGGTCGTCAAATGGTCTTCAAAGGACAACCGTCCATCCAGGAGCACGCCCAAGTTATGGTATTAGAAGGTTGAGTTTCCATATTTGTGCTATGCATGGCATAAACCCTTCATAGCCAAAAATGGGAAGAAACCTCAGAATTTTTTTTGGTGCGAAGAGAGCTGCCATGCCATTGGTCTCCAGCTTGTTCGGTGCAGGTCAAATGCTTTCTCAATAGTCATGAGAAATGGGATAGCTGTCAATTAAGGTGGAGAATATTATTTTTGGGACTCGATAGGACAGTGATGGCAAACCTTTTCGGCACTGAGTCTGGGTCGCAACCCGGAAGAGGAGCTGCCCATGGCGCATGCATGCGCATGCCCGAAAATTAACTTCCGGTTTCAGCTACCGAACTTCCAGTTTCAGCCAGCTAATCTTCCGGGTTTCTGGCGCGCATGCGGGCGCGACGATCAGCTGGCTGGCGTGCGTGCTCACGCCAGGAAAATGAAAGACCAGCTGTTCCAGTTTTGGGCACTGCCGCATGCAAAAAGGCTAGCTGATTGCATGGAAAAAGGCTAGCCAAAAACCCGGAAGAGGAACGGGCGACGCCACATGTGCCATAGGTTCACCATCCGGGCTATAGGATTTGAGCTCTGGTCAACCTCAGGCTGTATGGAGAAATGGGAGTTGGGCCAGAATTTTCCCTTCCTGACTCAGGTTTACCTGAAGATGACTTGGTGAAAAGAGACATCTTTGTCACCCATCAATAACTCCCTTATACATCAGAAAACAATCAGGGAGGCGGGCGGTTGAGAAATACGAAATATAAATAAAATAAAATCCATGAAAGAATGTGCTTTGCCCGGTTCTGTTTCCTCTCTCCCCTTTTGAGGTTCAAACTTAGAATTGGAAGGGACCTTGGAGATCTTCTAGTCCAACCCCCCCGCTCAGGCAGGAAACCTTATCCAATGGTCATCCAATCTTCTTAAAAACTACCAGTGTTGGAGCATTCACAACTTCTGGAGGCAAGTTGTTCCACTGATTAACTGTTCTCATTGTCAGGAAATTTCTCCATAGTTCTAAGTTGCTTCTCTCCTTGGTTAGTTTCCATCCGTTGCTTCTTCTTGTCCTGCCTTCAGGTGCTTTAGAATGTGGGAAATCTGGATTGGTAATAGAACTTGTGATAGGAATAGAAATAGAATAGAATAGAATAGAAAAGAGAATAGAATAGAATAGAATAGAATAGAATAGAATAGAATAGATGAAATGGAATGAAATGAAATGAAATGGAATGGAATGGAATGAATAGAATAGAATAGAATAGAATAGAATAGAATAGAATAGAATAGAATAGAATAGAATAGAATAGAATAGAATAGAATAGAATAGAACAGAACAAATGGAATGGAATGGAATGGAATGGAATGGAATGGAATGAATAGAATAGAATAGAATAGAATAGAATAGAATAGAATAGAATAGAATAGAATAAATGGAATGGAATGGAATGGAAAGAAGAGAAGGGAAGGGAAGGGAAGGGAAGGGAAGAGAAGAGAAGAGAAGAGAAGAGAAGAGAAGAGAAGAGAAGAGAAGAGAAGAGAAGAGAAGAGAAGAGAAGAGAAGAGAAAAGAAGAGTTGGAAGGGACCCTGGAGGGCTTCTAGTCCAACCCCCTGCTCAGGCAGGAAACCTTGTACCTTTTCAGACAAATGGTTGCCCAACTTCCTGTGTTGGAGCGCCCACAACTTCCGGAGTCATGCCTTTCCACCAATTCATTGCTCCAACCGTCCTACCGCCTCTTCCTAAACGGAGCCTGTAGGACACGGGGTGCATTTTGCACTATTATTTACACCGAAAGAATTGGCTAGACCGTTCTGTCATCTCCTCTATCCATCCTGCCCGATTCTGCACATCTGCTTTGTGTTTTCTTTGGCTCGGAGCAAAGAAGAGAGGCTAGAGGTCACCTTGTCTCAAGGGTTGCCGATGTTTTTGAACCGGGCAGGCTCGGTCCCTCAAGCATGATGCCTGCAGCCATTTGCTCTTAGCCGCTCTTCCGTTTCAGGAATTTGGTGGGGAGGCAGAAGCGTCTGGCCCGAAAAGTAGTTCATGCCTGTCAGATCCCAGTGGGACCAGCTAACAAGGCTCGTAGCAAAGAGATTGGCCAAGACAAGCTGTAGAAATCCAGTGCTTTGGAGGCCCAGCTTGATTTGACTCTTATGTGTTTGTGATAAAGCTTTTAGGAGGCTGTGTTAGATTTGTGTGTGTGTGTGTGTGTGTGTGTGTGTTTCTGTGTGTGTGTGTCTGGGGAGGAAAGGTGGTGGATATTTTGCTTTTTCAGAGGATAAGCAGCAGCTGGAATCTGTACGGCCAAAGCATGAATAAAAGTCGAGTCAAACTGCAGAAGGCACAAATAAAGCTGAATGAAGGATTTGCGCTGAAATGCCACATCATCAGAACACAAAGTCAGCCCTTTAAGAATCTGATAATTGCTGAGCTGTGCCCGAAATGTAGACGATTGTCAGAAGGTGTGTAGGTGGGGAAAAAAAAGTGAATTATATTCTGGATACTTGCTGTAGAAAGCCCAGAAAATATACAAGAAAATGTGCATGTTGCGTTCATTTTTATTTTTTTTTACTTTTGGTATTACCGTTCCATGCATAGGATATCATTGCAGCCTGATATCTGGTGGCTGAAATTTTGTGACAAATTTGCCATTTTGTTTTTTAAAAAGAGAGCTCTGGAAGATAAAGCACATGAATTGCTACCCTTATCTCCGTCTGAAAATCTTGCCTGAAATTGGGTTACTAAAATGCAGTCATTTTAAGAGCAAAAGACTGGCTTCAGAACGTTGGGCTTTAGAGAATAGAATAGAATAGAATAGAATAGAATAGAATAGAATAGAATAGAATAGAATAGAATAGAATAGAATAGATATTGGAATGAAGAATAGAATAGAATAAAATAGAATAGATATTGGAATGAAGAATAGAATAGAGTAGAATAGAATAGAGTAGAATAGAATAGAGTAGAGTAGAATAGAATAGAATAGAATAGATAGGATAGGAGGATAGGATAGGATATGATAGCATAGCACAGCATAGCATAGAATAAGATAAGATAGAATAAGAAGATAAGATAGAATAAGATAAGATAAGATAGAATAAGATAAGATAAGATAGAATAAGATAAGATAGAATAAGATAGAATAGGATAAGAGAATAAGATAGAATAATTATTTGATAGAACAAGATTTGATAGAATTAGATAAGATAGAATAAGATAAGATAAAATAGAATAAGATTTGATAGAATAAGAAGATACAATAAGATAGGATAGGATAGGGTAGGGTAGGGTAGGGTAGGGTAGGGTAGGATAGGATAGGATAGGATAAGATAGGATAGGATAGGATAGGATAGGATAGGATAGGATAGGGATAACTTTACTGTCATTTTTTTTACTGTGAGCACACTGCTCACATTAAAAATGAAATTCTATTGCCTGCTCTCAAGAGAGAGTCTGCATCTTCCCAAACACATATAAATACATATAAACATGTTACATGCATGCATAAATATATGCCTGCACCCATGCACATATATATTAATCACTGTCCTATTTGAATACATAGCGGAAAGAGGAAACTTGAGAGTTCACAATGTTGATACTATTTGGAACAAAATTGTGACTGAATCTGGAAGTTCTGCTTCGGATATGTATGTCCTTAATCATTTCTGAACGCCTTTCACAATAGGAACGGAAACAGCTTTCTTCCCTGAAATTTCCTACAAACTCTTCCAAAAGTTTGAAATTGAACATCGGTCTCTTCTGATAAAAAAAAAAAAGTTCATAACCTCCTATGACTTTCTGGGAGCTGAAGAGACAATTAGGATCCTCATGCATTCACACAATGCAGATGGAAAGCAATTACTGGTGGGTTTCACAGTATGCTGCTGCCAGTGTTGTGACCCAGGCCCAAGTAGGTAATAGTAGACGCACTCAGTTCAAAAAAAAACAAGCAGACTTTATTAGAACAGCTGAGAATTAACTCATTCTCAGCCCAGTTCAAACTAAATCAAAGCAAATTCTTCATAACACAAGCCTTCAGTCTTATCACCAACCTTGGTCTAAATAGGCAAACTGCCAAAGGCTTTTCTTGGCAAAAGTTCAAAAGCAGAAGACGGTGACAAGAAATAAATGCAGCAAGACAAAGAGCAATTCTATCAACGTTGTTTTCCAACAAAGAGCTCAAACGCCGTTGCTGGTCTTTTAAGCCTTATGAGAGGGGCCAATCATCTCTTGGCCCTACTCTCGAGTCGTCCTCTTTGCTTGAGCTGCTCTTGCCTTCTGGTAGCTCTTCTCATGCGTGCATTAGGAACAGGCTCCTCCTGTTCCTCTGCCTCACTACTGTCAGCTTCTGGAGGCTCCAGAGTCCACATCTCACTCCCTGATCGCCCTGGCCCGACCTCTGCCTCCGACACATAGCCCTCATCCGGGTCTTCTCCAGCCTCCAGGACTGGCCCATGTTCTTCCTCAGCCTCATCACTGTCCGACTCCGCTGCCAGCTCCGCAGGCTGCTGGTGGACCACAACAACCAGTTCGTCATGTGCGCACATGCTCGCTTCATGTGCATGCGCCCATTTCACGTGTGTGCCTGCCTTCCGTGCATGCGCCCAGCCTTCCATGCATGCGCTTTGCTCTTTTGTGCATCTTCCGTGCATGCGCCTGGCCTCAAAAACATGCCTAAATAGGATGGCATAGAGCCCACTACCGGTTCGGACAAACCGGTCGAACCGGATGAATATCACTTCCGAAAGTCATGTTTCGTGTAGGTGATGTCTTAGAGAAGAAACTCCTATCTCCAATTGTGGTCAATGAGCACCATAATTCAAGCCTCTTTTGGACTGAAACAGCAGAGAGTATTCGATGAGGTATAAATGAAGGGGGAAAATTGAAGATTCTTTTTTACAGAGACGATGAGCACAAAGTGGGAGTGAATGCAGTGCGTCTATCAGTTCCGTCAGGATGTATTGCTTGTGAAAGATGGCAGATGGAAGGAATCTGGAGACTAAAAGCAAGACGATAACTCCTCAGCCTACTCTGTCTTTGCCTTTTAACGGTTCGCTGAATGTTCATCTTTCAAACACTGTCACGTCCTCCTTTCCTGTCGCCTGGCAGGAAAATCTCTCCGGTGTTGTTGTAACATGCTGAATAATTCAGTTGGCAATTAAGGGCTCCGCTCTTCAAATCGGCGCAAGGAATTTGGTTCTGCAGGAAAAAAAAAAACTAAACAAAACAAAAAAAAAGCCAACCCCAAAACCCAACCACCACCAGATGAACGAAACTCAGCTCTACTATTCTGAGAACTTTGATGGAGCAAGAGCTTTTCCAAGGATGTTGGTCTTTAAGGTTGGCTCATCTGCCACAGAATTGATGTCTCTGAATGTCATCCAAAGAGAGTGTAAGATACACTAAACCTCACTAGGGGATCAGATGAAGCTTCCAGGAGAGATAGAAGAGAAAGGGATGGACCCAATGGAAGCTTTCGGTGGGAGTAGAAGAGAGGATAATTAGAACTGCAGAAAAAAACAATGGCTACCAACCTGCCTTCCATTGAGGACCTGTATACTGCACGAGTCAAAAAGAGGGCCGTGAAAATATTTACAGATCCCTCGCATCCTGGACATAAACTGTTTCAACTCCTACCCTCAAAACGACGCTATAGAGCACTGCATCCCAGAACAACTAGACACAAGAACATTTTTTTCCCAAATGCCATTACTCTGCTAAACAAATACAGTAATTCTCTCAACACTGTCAAAATATTAACTAAGTCTGCACTACTATTAATCTTCTCATCGTTCCTATCACCCATCTCCTCCCACTTATGACTGTATGACTGTAACCTTGTTGCTGGTATCCTTAAGATTTATATTGACTGTTTCCCTATGTCTATCATTAAGTGTTGTACCTTATGATTCTTGACGAATGTATCTTTTCTTTTATCTACTTTGAGAGCATATGCCCTGAGAACAAATTCCTTCTGTGTCCAATCACACTTGGTCAATAAAGAATTCTATTCTATTCTATTCTATTCTATTCTATTCTATTCTATTCTATTCTATTCTATTCTATTCTATTCTATTCTATTCTATTCTATGGTGGGAAGTCAAGTAGTTGTAGCAAACAGTAAGGATATTTTCCTGCATATCAGAGGGTGCTTGAATTCCCATTTACCATGGCTTAAGTCTACCTGCTGTTGCACAGACACCATCTTGAGATCAATATTGTATTGTCAGCTTCAACCACTACAACACACGAGCACACAATTTTTTTTTATTTGCATTTATATCCTGCCCTTCTCCGAAGACTCAGGGCGGCTTACATTGTGTTAAGCAATAGTCTTCATCCATTTGTATATTATATACAAAGTCAACTTATTGCCCCCAACAATCTGGGTCCTCATTTTACCTACCTTATAAAGGATGGAAGGCTGAGTCAACCTTGGGCCTGGTGGGGCTTGAACCTGCAGTAATTGCAAACAGCTGCTGTTAATAACAGACTGTCTTACCAGTCTGAGCCACAGAGGCCCTTAATAGATACAAACTCAAGGTAAACCGCTCCAAACTTGATTGCAGAAAATACGACTTCAGCAACAGAGTGGTCAATGCCTGGAATGCACTACCAGACTCTGTGGTTTTCCTCCCCAAACCCCCAAAACTTTAACCTTAGACTGTCTACTGTAGACCTCACCCCATTCCTAAGAGGTCTGTAAGGGACGTGCATAAGAGCACCAGCGTGCCTACCGTCCCTGTCCTAATGTTCCCTTTAATTGTATTCATTTCATGTATTCAATTCATGCTTATACTTATATATATTATCTAATACGTACTTGACAAATAAATAAATAAACAAACTTGAGATCAATAGACAACTTGAAGAAAAAGATGGCCTGGCTGAGATCCATGAAGAAATCTGATAAATGAATGCAATGTTTCAAATATGCTAAGTCAAAATGAATGTTATTGCATGTGGCCTAATAAATATCATCAGCCACTAATTAGATGTGAAAAGGCCAGCTATTTTACAAAGGGGCACTGACCATAAAGACTGGAGGGAGCATGCATGAGAGTTAGCCTAGGAGGAAGTTTTTATTGTGTCTAAAAAAAAAAAATAGATCTGAATTGCTCCTTGTGGGTCTTGGAAACTGAACATTTGGAGTAGAAGTCTTTGCTATCATAATTTTGTTATTGATGGCTTTGGGTCTGGATAAGAATCTCTATTTTTTTTTTGATCCGACAGATGAAATCTATATGCGTAACAACAACATAACTCAGTGTGACAAGTTGGCTCTGAATCGTTTCCAAGATAAACCAGTACTACCCAAGAAAGAAATTGGTTGAAATCTTGACTGTTATCATTTGTTAAACTTGACAGGGGCAAAGGGAAGGATCAGATACAGATTAACAGAGTTGGAAGGGACCTTGGAGGTCATCTAGCCCAACCGCCCCCCACCCAAGCAGGAGACCCTACACCATTCCTGACAGATGGCAGTCCAGTCTCTTCTTGAAAGCTTCCAGGGATGGTAAATTAATTAGCAGATTAACAGAGTTGGAAGGGGCGAAATTCAGCAAGTTCTACAGGTTCTGGAGAACCGGTAGCAGAAATTCTGAGTAGCTCAGAGAACCGGCAAATACTACCTCTGGCTGGCCCCAGAGTGAGGTGGGAATGGAGATTTTGCAACATCCTTCCCCTGGAGTGGGGAGGGAATAGTGATTTTGCAGTATCCTTCCCCTGCCACGCCCACCAAGCCACACCACGCCTACCAAGCCACGCCCACGTAACTGGTAGTAAAAAAAATTGAATTTCATCACTGCCTTGTAGGTCATCTAGTCCAACCCCCCACCAAACAGGAGACCCTACACCATTTCTGACAGACGCCAGTCCAATATCTTCTTGAAAGCTTCCAGGGAAGAAGCTCCCGCAACTTCTGAAGGCAACTTCTCTTCCATTGGATGTTTTTACCATTCAGGCAGGTTGACCAACTCCAAACAGTTTCGTGCTGAAAATGGTCCATCTCTTTTGTTTTGGGTTGTTGTTTTTTTTAACTGGGATGTTTCACTAGTGAAGAAAGGACATGCTTGTCCAATCTGAATTTATGTCACTAGACAAAATTACAGAGTAATTTTGAGATATGCCTTTGCAGTAAAACCTAAAATGAACAACCCGGCTTAACGGAAGACCCCTTCGTTTAGTACAGTGGTTCTCAACCTTTATAGTGCTGCGACCCCTTTAATACAGTTCCCCACGATGTGGCGACCCCCAACCATAAAATTATTTTTGTTTTGAATTTATCGCGCCTGAAGCCGTATTGGCTAGTGATCTGAACTGCTTGCAATTGCCTTGAGGACAGAGGCATTAAAGCGGAGACTCCTCCCCTATTAAGTTTATCGCACCTGAAGCCAGATTAGGCTAGTGATTGGGAGTGACTGCAGCTGGCTTGAGAGGGAGACATCAGAGCAAAGATTTCTCTCTTTTTTAATTGATCACGCCTGAAGCAGAATTCGGCTAGCGATTTGAAGAGCCTGCAGCTGGCTTGTGGAGTCAACCATTGGAGCACAATTCTTCGACTCGCAAGTATACTTCCCATATTTCTGATGGTCTTAGGCGACCCCTGGCAAATCGTCATTCGACCCCCAACGGGGTCCCGACCCACAGGTTGAGAACCGCTGGTTTAGTAGTATCTATTAAATGGGAGTGGAGGCCAAAAGAAAAAAGTCGTTCCTTTGGATCCAAAACTCTTTAAACCAATGTCTGTTAAACACAGGCCTTGCTATACTGTAAACCGATGATCTGCCTAGCAGTTCTATGTAAACATTTTTCATCAGTTGACTTAACACAAATCTAGGACTGTTTGACATTTTTGAAAAGCGTATCTGGTGCCAGATTAACACT
This sequence comes from Ahaetulla prasina, assembly GCF_028640845.1. Classification (NCBI taxonomy): domain Eukaryota; kingdom Metazoa; phylum Chordata; class Lepidosauria; order Squamata; family Colubridae; genus Ahaetulla; species Ahaetulla prasina. The sequence goes on from NC_080547.1 coordinate 14,104,168, forward strand.
TGGGAAGGGTGTATTATGTAATTCCGCTCTTTTTCTTCCTTGGGAGTATGTTTTTCCTCTTACTGCCTGTATCCAGTGATGGTCTTCAGCCGGTTCAAACCGGTTCAAGCAAACCGGTAGTGGTGACCTACGAGTGGGTTGCAGGGGTGGGTTCTACTTACCTTTACTACCGGTTTGCAACGGGGCCGCGCATGTCCTGATGACATCCGGGTTGCTGGACGGAGCCTCCCGTCGGTTTTACTACCGGTTCTTGCAAAACCGGTCCGAACTGGGGGCAACCCACCACCCCGGCTCTATGCTGTCCTATTTAGCCACATTTTCTAAGCCACGCATGTGCGTGCAAGTTGCGTGTGCGAGCAAAGCACACGCGCAGAGGGCCACATGCATGCGTGGAAGGTGCGCAGAGTGAATCGGTGGTAAAATTATGTGAAAACCACCTCTGCCTGTATCTCTATTCATACCTTTTCCGGTTGTTATTGTACTTATGTCACTCATTTGTCTTCTCCTCTTTTGAATGATTTTAATCTCACCGTTGACTAATCTTTGGGCTAAAAAGACAAATTCTGCAAATCCTTTAACTTTGTTCGTCGTAAAAAGTCCTCGGTTTTGACTAATGACTTCCGACAAATTTTACAAATTGTGCCAGCCAGATTTTTCTGATGAACTACCCTTCCATTTTTTTCTCTCTCTCTCCCTGTGTGTGCCTTGGAGTCACTTTTGACTTCCGGTGAGTGACTGGCATGAACTTTTCTTGGAAAAGTTTTTGGAAGAGGTTTGTCCTTGCTTTCCTTTTCCTAGAGGAGAGCGAGCGAGCAAGAGACCGGCCCAAGGTTACCTACCTGCCTTTGTGCCCAAAACAGGAAGAGAACTCTTGTGTAACTTCTTCTCCGGTAATATCACACTACTAACCAGAGCATACAAAACATTTGCTAGACCAATTCCCGAATACAGCTCATCTGTCTGGAACCCGCACTGCTTATCGGACATAAATACAATCAAGAAAGTCCAGAGATATTACTCTAGAAGAATCCTCCACTCCTTTGCTTGCAACAAAATACCTTAGGCCACCAGACTTGAAATTCTGGGCTTAGAAAACTTACAACTGTGCCGCCTTCGGTCTGATCTAAGCGTAGCTCATAAAATTATCTGCTACGATGTCCTACCTGTCAATGACTACTTCAGCTTCAACCACAACAATATACAAGCACACAATAGATACAAACTTAAGGTAAACCGCACCAAACTCAATTGCAGAAAATATGACTTCAGTAACAGAGTGGTCAATGCCTGGAATGCACTACCTGACTCTGTGGTTTCATCCCCAACCCCCAAAAACTTTAACCTTAAACTGTCTACTGTTGACCTCACCCCATTCCTAAGAGGTCTGTAAGGGGCATGCATAAGAGCACCAGTGTGCCTACCGTCCTTCTCCTAATGTTTCCTCTATTTGTACCTATTTTATGTATCCAATCCATGTTTATACTTATTACCTAATACATTCTTGACCAATCAATCAATCAAGCACTCACCATCTCCTGGTGATTGGCCAAAAGTCACCCACCCAGCTTTCCTGTCTAAGGTGGAATTAGAACTCACAGTCTCCTTGCCATTGGCCCAAAGTTACCCAGCTGACTTTCATGCCTAAGGCAGGACTAGAACTAGCTGTAATAGTTAGAGCAATCTTGGAGTCTTAATGGACAACCAGTTAAATATGAGCCATCGGTGTGTGGCGGCAGCCAAAAAAGCCAATGTAATCCTAAATTGCATTAACAGAGGGATATAATCAAGATCAAGGGAGGTACTAATGCCACTCTATAAAGCCGTATTAAGACCACACCTAGAATACTGCATCCAGTTTTGATCACCACACTATAAAAAAAAGATGTTGAGACTCTGGAAAGAGTGCAGAGAAGGGCAACCAAGATGATTAGGGGACTGGTGGTTAAAACATACGATGAATGGTTGCAGGAACTGGGCCTGGCTAGTCTAGTGAAGAGAAGGACCAGGGGAGATATGATATCAGCATTCTAATACTTGAGGGGCTGCCCCAGAGAGGAAGGGGGTCAAGCTACTTTCCAAAGCACTTGAAGGCCAGACAAGGAATGATGGATGGAAACTGAACCAGGAGAGATTCAACCTGGAAATAAGGAAAATTTTTCTGACAATGAGAACAATCAACCCATGGAACAGAAGTTGTGGAAGCTTCATCACTGGAAGCTTTCAAGAACAGACTGGACTGACATCTATCAGAAATGATGTAAGGTCTCCTGCTTGGGTGAGGGGTTGGACTAGATGACCCACAAAGTCCCAACACTGTTAATCTGTAATGGGAACTCACTATCTCCCAATTTCCAGCTGGTGCCCTCACTACTACAACCAACTGGCTGTCCCGTGAGCTTAGCTGTTTAGAAAACTCCATGTGTGGAATGTCTTGGATTTGGTTCCTGTATATACTAAATATATCTTGATTACATTTTCCTTTCATTATGAGAACAAACCGAAGTTTTGGGCAGACTTCCTTCCAAAGACAGGGCTGGAATGAGTGGAAGAGAATACCGCAAAATAAAATTAGTTGCTGGTTTAAAACATATTTGAAGGAAAACAATTCTAGAGGTTTTAGGACTTTTTTTTTTTAAATTGTGGCATTAAAACTACCCAAAAAGTTGAACCACTTCAAATTGAAGTGTGTAGGTGGCTCTAAATTTTTATCAAATGCATCATTTCCCTTCACCAAATCCACACATCCCTCGGACAGTCAAAACAGCCCAGAATAAACTAAGAGTTGGCTGAGTCAGGTATATTCACTCACCGTCTGTCCACAATTTTGCATTTACAATTGCTAAATATTTGTCAGATGGGGTACCTCTGCTTTGGCTAATTCATCCTGATTTTCATCAACATTTCCTTAAATTTCTCCACCTTCCATCTTGACTATGTGTCAGAATGGTCCAACAATTGGCAACTCCAAATCTCAACCAACAAATGCTCTGTCTTACACATTGTCAAAAAATTTTTTTAAAAATCAGAACACAAAATACCAGTTGGGCAGATACCACCTCACAAATGATCCTCATTTTGTCAAAGACCTAGGACTACTCATCTCTAATGATCTAAGTGCCAGAGCCCACTGTAACAACATTGCCAAAAAGGCATTAAGAATTGTAAACCTACTCTTGTGTAACTTCTTCTCTGGTAATATTGTACTGTTAACTAGAGCATGCAAAACATTTGCTAGACCAATTCTCGAATACAGCTCATCTGTCTGGAACCCGCACTGCATATCGGACATTAATACAATTGGGTGAGTCCAGAGGTATTTCACAAGAAGAGTCCTCCACTCCTCTGCTCACAACAGAATACCTTATGCCACCAGGGTTGAAATTTTGGGCTTGGACAACCTAGAACTATGCCGCCTTCGGTCTGACCTAAGCGTAGTACATAAAATTATCTGCTACAACAGCCTACCTGTCAATGACTACTTCAGCTTCAACCACAACAATACACAAGGACACAATAGATACAAACTTAAGGTAAACCACTCCAAACTCGATTACAAAAAATACAACTTCAGTAACAGAGTGGTCAATGCCTGGAATGCACTACCTGACTCTGTAGTTTCTTCCCCAGATCCCCAAAACTTTAACCTTAGACTGTCTACTGTTGACCTCACCCCATTCCTATGAGTTCTGTAAAGGGCATGCATAAGCGCACCAATGTGCCTACCGTCCCTGTCCTAATGTCCCCATTTATCTGTATCCATTTCATGTATTCATAATCATGTTTATACTTATAACTGTTATCTTATACATGCTTGACAAAATAAATGAATACAAATAAATAAATACATAAAACAATGGCTCAGTCCCCTTCATGCATCTGTTCCCTTGGTCCACAATTCAGATTCAAGAGCGAAAAGAGCTTGTATTTTTTTTTAAATTTGAATTTATATCCCGCCCTTCTCCGAAGACTCAGGGCGGCTTACAATGTGTTAAGCAGTAGTCTTCATCCATTTGTATATTATATACAAAGTCAACTTAATTGCCCCCAACAATCTGGGTCCTCATTTTACCTACCTTATAAAGGATAGAAGGCTGAGTCAACCTTGGGCCTGGTGGGACTTGAACTTGCAGTAATTGCAAGCAGCTGTGTTAATAACAGACAGACTTAGTCCGTTGAGCCACCAGAGACCCCTATTGTGTTGTATTGTACTGTGGGCAAAAGTAAGGAATGCGTTCACCCTTGAACAGGGATGGGCAACTATAGCAATTTTGCAACCTGTGGACTTTCCACTCCCAGAATTCCTGAGCCAGCCATGCTGTCTTTGGAATTCTAGAAGTTGGGAGCCCACGACAGATCGTCAAGTCGCCATAGCTGCTCCTCCCTGCCGTTGAATCTGCTGCCTTTTAGCTTCCTCTCAGAAATACTCATTTAAACGTCAAAGTCATCTTGATGTCAATTATGTTTAATAATACTCTCTGAAGGTTTCTTGAGCCTTGCGTTTAATTAAGTTCCCAGGCATGTTGGCAATTAAGGCCAGGATCAGAGAACCAATCGACTTCAGCTGAAGACCTAAAATGATGCTCAGGATACCTGATTATCCAGCCTTCGCTAGAAAAGAATTGACGCGTCATGGACCAATTCTGTTCCACTGGCTCTCAATTTCTCCCATCCTGATGTCTAGCCTGCGTCTCCTTCCTTGAAGTCTGAACCCACTGGTTCTGCAGTCAGTGGTGGGATTCAAATAATTTAACAACTGGTTCTCTATCCTAATGACCCGCTGGGTGGGCGTGGCCATGATGTGCAAAGGCCAGGGGATGTAACAGGCAGCACTCAGCCTCCTGCACCCCCATGGGAGCAAAAATGGGCTGGGGGGATGCGCCCCACTTTGGGCCTAGTAGGCCTCCCTGCAGCCTCCTGGGAGCAAAAATGGGCCGTGGAGGGGGGGGAATGCACTGAACCCCGCACCCCGTTTTGGGCCTAGTAGTCCTCCCTGCAGTTACCTGGGAGCCAAAACTATAGTGACCAGACGTCCCGCTTTTGGCGGGACAGTCCCGCTTTTTAATAATTTGTCCCGCGTCCTGCGGCAATTCCAAAAAGTCCCGATTTTTTTTTGTTTCACTCCCATTCTGAAAATGGGAGGCGGCAACGCAAGAGGAGGAGGCGGAGAAGGGGGAGTGGTGGAGAAGGGGGCGTGAGAGGGAGAAGAGACGCCACTTGACTTCACCCGAGAGGAAGAGAAGAGCCGAGAGGAGAGCTGAGGAGAGCCGAGCCTGCCTGGAAGAGCCGAGAGGAGAGCCGAGCCTGCCTGGAAGAGTGGAGAAGCAGCAGCCGGTCCTCCTCCTTCAGGCAGGTGGCAAGACTCCATCGCTGAAATCTGGTCACTTTAGCCAAAACAGGACGTGTGGGGACTCCTGGAAGGGGTGGGGCGGGAAGGGGAGGGCCAGCAGTTTAACAACCGGTTCACCTGAACTGGGCCGAACCGGCTGAATCCAACCGCTGATTCCGCTTCTTCTTTGCGGAGCAGTGGAGAACACGTCCGCTGGGACGGTCCTGCACCACGGATAAAATTAACAACTTCTGTCAATTTCTTGAAGAAGACTTTTTGGGGTCTCTCTGCTGTTGGCAAATCATATCCAGATGTTGGGTTCGTGCCATGCGGAAAGGGAGGAAGCCACGCCTCACACTAAGCCTCTCCTTTTCACGGCTGTCGGGATTTCTAGGGCTCGTTCAAGACTGTGAGCACTAGGAGGCCCCTTTTCTGCTTACATAGCTGGTTTGATGCTCTGTGGAGTCGGAATCCTGTCCAACCACTTCCAATTCCAGCTCCTTTCTTGCCAACACATCTACACAAGTTCAGACACATCGGCATGTACGCTAAACACACTTTGGTGTCGGTGGTAAAAGGGGTAAAAATACATACAACTGCTGAAAGAAACAAAGAAGGCATCTCTTTTTGATACAACCTATTGAATTTTTTTAAAATAAATAATTTTTAATTGTAGTTTTTCTTTTCCATTACTCTAATACATAGTCAAACAGACAGTGTCATTTTTATATACTTTGGATTAACAGTTCAACTAAAATCTACATTATATACATACATACATACATACATACATACATACATACATATACACAACTTCCTTATGAAAATTACCTGTTTTTGTTTCTGTTGTCTATCCACCTATACCATTTTTCCCGAACCGCATAATATTCCCAATCATCTTTTTCTTTTCATTCTAAGGTTAGTTTATTCATTTTGGCACATTCAAATATTTTCTGGATAATCAATCCCTCTGGTGGGAAGTTATATTCCTTCCAATATTGCGTGAATGCAATTTTTGCTGCTGTTAGTATATGTAGGATCAGATTACTTATTTTTTTAAAATCAAATTTAGTTTTTAATATTCCCAGGAGAAATGTTTCTGGATTTAACTCAGTTTGGCAATTTATTAAATCTTGTAGCCAACCTCGTATTTTGGTCCAATACTTTTTCGTTTTGGGGCATAACCACCAGGTGTGGAAGAAGGTACCTTGTTGCTGGTTGAATTTCCAGCTCTTGAGGCTAAGATTTGAATACATTTCAGCCAGCCTTGCTGGGGCTAAGTGCCAACAATAGAGCATTTTATACTGGTTTTCCTTATAGGCAACCGATTTTGTTAATGTGTAGTTTTTATACCAGATTGTTTCCCAATCATCTAGGTTTATATCATGCCCTACATTTTTAGCCCATGCAATCATCGGTTCTTTCACCACCTCCTCTGCTCTATTGAATTCTAATAAATAAAACCCATTGCATTTTTTAATTTTATTTTTATTATGATTTTTTTTTTCATAACATTGGTGCATATTCAAAAAACTGTGACATTATCGTATATTTTGGATCTTCCTTCCATATAATTTCTATATACATTATACGCATCTAATCATCAATAAAAGGTAAAGGTTCCGCTCGCACATATGTGCTAGTCGTTGCTGACTCTAGGGGGCGGTGCTCATCTCCGTTTCAAAGTCGAAGAGCCAGCACTGTCCGAAGACGTCTCCATGGTCATGTGGCCGGCATGACTCAACGCCAAGGGTGCACGGAATGCTGTTACCTTCCCACCAAAGGTGGTCCCTATTTTTTCTACTTGCATTTTTGCATGCTTTCGAAACTGCTAGGTTGGCAGAAACTGGGACAAGTAACGGGAGCTCACCCCATTATATGGCAGCACTAGGGATTCGAACCGCTGAGCTGCTGACCTTTCGATTGACAAGCTCAATGTCCTAGCCCCTGAGCCACCGCGTCCCACAATATCATCATCAATATCAATATCATATCAATATCAATATCATCATCACCGTGTCCCACAAAACAATCAATAGCCTTATATATATATATTATTTTCTATTTCTATTGTTTGTCCATATGTACCAATTTTCCCAGACCGCATAGTATTCTGAATCTTCTTTTTCTTGTAATTCTATGGTAAGCCTATCCATGTCTGAGCAATCGTGTACTTTTTGGGTTTTTATTGCATTTTTAACCTAGTGACAATCCCAGGATGGTCACACCGTCCCACCTTTCCAAGTTAAACTTCACAGAAGGGTTGTTTCCAGAAAATGAAAAAGAAACCCAGCTCAGGGTTTTAACTCGGGAATTTTTGCACAATCCCAGCCGATGCCTTCCCAGCTGAGCGCTCCTTGCCAAACTCTGCTTGTTTATGCATTTTTCTATTATGATGCACCGTAGAAGAACACCCTTAAATCAACCGCATTTCAGCAGAATCGGTGTGCAAACTAGAGATGATACGAAGAGGAAAACAGACCAAGGGCCTGCATGTCCTTCGCATTCCATTTACCCTGCGGGCAATAAAAAATTTATGTTTAAAAACATTCCATCTACCCTGTGGATCTGTGCATGCAGCTTGTTTAATGTTTGAGGGAGGGGGAAAAAAAATCTCTTCTGAGCACTAGGTATAAGCATCACATTTTTATGTATTCAGTGAGATCGAGTATAGGATGAAAAAAAAAATCCCTTTTGACCAGCCACGGGCAGGAAAGGATTCTGGGTGATCCCAAGAGCAAGATGAGGCAGCAATGTGAAGAATTTGCGAAAATGGCAAATTCTGCCATGGGGCACATTAATAAAAGCACAGAGTTAGCCGAAGGGAAATAATTCTACTTTAATCTGCCCTGGTGAGACTCCATTTGAAAACAAAAACAAAAACAGTCTGTCTGGTTTTGGGCATCACAATTAAAAAAAAACAGACATTTAGAGTATGCTCGGAAGATGGCTACCCATGAGGTTGAGGTTGAGTCTGCCTATTGAGATGAGGTGGACCCGTTGCTTTCATCGCGAGGAGACTATTTATTTATTTATTTCATCAAGCATGTATTTTATGACTCTAATTTCAAATGTCAATTTACTCATTTCAGCACATTCCATTATTTTCTTAATAAGAAACAAGAACAGTTTTTTCCCTGAAGGCCATCACTCTGCAAAACAAATAATTCCCTCAACAATGTCAAACTATTTACTAAATCTGCAATACTATTAATCATCTCATCGTTTTCATCACCCATCTCTTTCCAAGTTAAACTTCACAGAAGGGTTGTTTCCAGAAAATGAAAAAGAAACCCAGCTCAGGGTTTTAACTCGGGAATTTTTGCACAATCCCAGCCGAAGCCTTCCCAGCTGAGCGCTTCTTGCCAAACTCTGCTTGTTTATGCATTTTTCTATTATGATGCACCGTAGAAGAACACCCTTAAATCAACCGCATTTCAGCAGAATCGGTGTGCAAACTAGAGATGATATGAAGAGGAAAACAGACCAAGGGCCTGCATGTCCTTCGCATTCCATTTACCCTGCGGGCAATAAAAAATTTATGTTTAAAAACATTCCATCTACCCTGTGGATCTGTGCATGCAGCTTGTTTAATGTTTGAGGGAGGAGAAAAAAAAATCTCTTCTGAGCACTAGGTATAAGCATCACATTTTTATGTATTCAGTGAGATCAAGTATAGGATGAAAAAAAAAATCCCTTTTGACCAGCCACGGGCAGGAAAGGATTCTGGGTGATCCCAAGAGCAAGATGAGGCAGCAATGTGAAGAATTTGCGAAAATGGCAAATTCTGCCATGGGGCACATTAATAAAAGCACAGAGTTAGCCGAAGGGAAATAATTCTACTTTAATCTGCCCTGGTGAGACTCCATTTGAAAAAACAAAACAAAAACAGTCTGTCTGGTTTTGGGCATCACAATTAAAAAAACCCAGACATTTAGAGTATGCTCGGAAGATGGCTACCTATGAGGTTGAGGTTGAGTCTGCCTATTGAGATGAGGTGGACCCGTTGCTTTCATCGCGAGGAGACTATTTATTTATTTATTTCATCAAGCATGTATTTTATGACTCTAATTTCAAATGTCAATTTACTCATTTCAGCACATTCCATTATTTTCTTAATAAGAAACAAGAACAGTTTTTTCCCTGAAGGCCATCACTCTGCTAAACAAATAATTCCCTCAACAATGTCAAACTATTTACTAAATCTGCAATACTATTAATCATCTCATCGTTTTCATCACCCATCTCTTTCCACTTACGACTGTGTGACTATAACTTTCTGTTGCTATCACTAAGGGTTAAATTGCAACCTATGACCATCATTTGTGTTGTAAATGTTGTACCTTTGATGAAGGTATTTTTTTCCTTTCTTTTTCTTTTGTTTTATGTACACTGACAGCATATGCACCAAAACAAATTCCTTGTGTGTCCAATCACACTTGGCCAATAAATTCTATTCTATTCTATTCTATTCTATTCTATTCTATTCTATTCTATTCTATTCTATTCTATTCTATTCTTCATTCCAATATCTCTTCTCTTCTCTTCTCTTCTCTTCTCTTCTCTTCTCTTCTCTTCTCTTCTCTTCTCTTCTCTTCTCTTCTCCATTCCAAAATCTATTCTATTCTTCATTCCAATATATCTTCTCTTCTATTCTATTCTATTCTCTTCTATTCTATTCTCTTCTATTCTATTCTTCTATTCTATTCTCTTCTCTTCTATTCTTCATTCCAATATCTCATCTCTTCTCTTCTCTTCTCTTCTCTTCTCTTCTCTTCTTCATTCCAATATCTATTCTATTCTATTCTATTCTATTCTATTCTATTCTATTCTATTCTATTCTATTCTATTCTATTCTATTCTATTCTATTCTATTCTATTCTAATAACTTCATCTTGCGCTTGGTTTCTGATGGTCCATACCTTTACATGGCTCTATAGACTTGACCCAGTGCCCGGAGAATGAAATTAACCTATGCATCTCAGACTCACATATCTGGATTCTGTTTCTTGAGAATTTAAAAACAGATCGTCAAAAAGGAAGGGAAGGATAAATATCTCCAGTGAAGCAAATGAAAATATTATTTAGGCAAGAATGGAGGGGTAATTTAGTTTGAGAAAAGTATTTTGCTCCTTCAAGTTGAGGTTTTTGCGAATGCTTTATCTTTTTTTATTGAGTTATTGAATTGCTTCTATATTTTATTTGCACGAAAGACAATTTAATGCAGTAGTGCATTGTAGAACACACAATACTTAAGTTGTATAATTGAATAGAATAGAATAATAATCAACAAGAGATATTTAATAATGTATTAAAAATAACATTGATTCGCATATTACTGGGCCTTTAGCTTTTCAATGCAACAAATATGAAAATTATTAATAGACAAGGGATTTTATGTGCGTATAACACTTACCTGTTCAATTATAACATATGGCTGGATTGAAATTATTATTCCCTGGGTACATTTCGGAAACGGAAGTGGCATTATGATTTAATTTTACTTTTTTAATACTTCTTGCCCCTAAATAAGAGTTTATACCCTCTAAAGTCACCAATATGTTTTGGTGGCTTTTAAGATTTGAAGATTTTTCAGAAGACAAGTAGAACTGCAGAAAAAACAATGGCTACCAACCTGCCTTCCATTGAGGACCTGTATACTGCACAAGTCAAAAAGAGGGCTGTGAAAATATTTACAGACCCCTCACATCCTGGACATAAACTGTTTCAACTCCTTCCCTCAAAACGACGCTATAGAGCACTGCACACCAGAACAACTAGATACAAGGACAATTTTTTCCCAAACACCATTACTCTGCTAAACAAATAATTCCCTCAACACTGTCAAACTATTAACTAAGTCTGCTCTACTATTAATCTTCTCATCGTTCCCATCACCCATCTCCTCCCACTTATGACTGCATGACTATAACCTTATGATTCTTGACAAATATATCTTTTCTTTTATGTACACTGATTAGCTCATGCACCAAGACAAATTCCTTGTGTGTCCAATCACAATAAAGAATTCTATTCTATTCTATTCTATTCTATTCTATTCTATTCTATTCTATTCTATTCTATTCTATTCTATTCTATTAAATGGACTTCAGAGGATGGTAGAGGATAGGAAGGCCTGGAGGAACATTGTCCATGGGGTCGCAATGTGTCAGACACGACTTTGCAACTAACAACAACAAAAAGATGGTCTTCTTTGGTAGAATTAGAGGGATGATACAAGATTTAGAATCATGGCCCAGGGATTAACCATCTCCTCTTCTTTGTTATTACTACATTTATGTTTTTTCTCTATTTTCTCCTCATGTCAATCCTACTGTTGGAAGAAATATCCATCTGGTTCAGTTTTAAACTGGGATAAAGACTGGAAACATGGAGGCTGATTGGAAAGATGGTTTAATGAAGCAGAACCACATGGATTCTGGGCAGCTGACCACATGGAGTTGAGAGTGGGGGGTATTTATACCTTATCTTGGGCTTTGAACTTAAGTTTCCTGTTCCTCTGCAAGAGCATGTATTCTATTGGCTGTTGTCAGATTCCCATGGGGCCATGTGGGGTCATGTTTGTCTGAGATAGGTTTGGTTGAAGCTTGGACTCTGATGCAATGTTTTTAGGAGATTGTGCCATGTGGTGAGGTCTGCTGCTAGTGGGTTAATCCTATTATGGGTCATATCTTAATCCCATCACCCTGAAGTGGAAGGTCTTTTGTCTTGTAGATAGGCTGGCCCAGTCTTTCTTAATGGGTACCAAATATCTGCTGGGGGGAAGGGAGCTGGGGCTCTGAGTTTCCGTCTCCCTTAAGATTTTTATTTCTTTTTTAGGGGAAATATTTCATCCTGCCTTTTTAAAATATTCCTCAAAATACTTCATTCTTCTAGGAGACGGGTGGGTGCTAACTTTCTACACTAACGAGTGAAAATATTTCTGGCACTGGAACCTAAACAACTGCATGGTGGGAAACTGAAGAATGTATCTGTGTGGCAGATGTGCTAACCACTGTCTCTCTGCGAGCATTTTATTTTCAGATTCTCTCCTTAACCTACATATATATTCCATACCCCCCCCTTCAGTTTAATATATGATCTGGGTTTATGGATTGCAGCAAGCCTGGTTTGTTGAATAAGCGACTGCCTGCTTTGCAGCTCACATTAAAGCGGGTGTCAGCAACCTTTTGCAGAAAATATATATATATTTTCAAGTTCATGTAACAGTTGCAGGTACCTATAGCTCGTAGGACAATGTGACCTCTCTGGATTGATGCTTACCGCTACTGGCAGTGACAGCACAGAAAAATAAAAAGGACAATTTAAAGCAACAAGGACAATTTTTCATGCAATTCGGTACATTTTCAAAATAAGATGCGTTGCTTCTCCAAATGGTGAAAACGAGGAATAAGATTAGAGGAAAAATTTGGAATATTAGGAAAAATTTAAAGAACGAAGTGCAGCTCCCAACCTCCTCAACAATCTCTATTAGAAGCATTTACTAGAGATGTATCTTTATTATAGATGCTTTTGAATACGTCTTCTCAAAAAATAACCGCGTCGTCTGAATTTCTCTATGTGACACCACTATAACAATCTTGAGTTGTGTGGCTGAGTGTTAATTCCTTTACCTTCAAAGCTCATACACCTAAAATGTGTTAATTTGAGGAGATAATTTAGCAGTCCTGGGAGGTGTAACCTTGTTGCATTGCGTTAATTTATGCGTTCCTTATATGATTTATAACAAATACGGAGCAATATAAGTCATCTAGACCTTGTAAATGGAATATTGTGCAAAAGGAATTAGACAGTGCACGGTTTCCTGCCCCCACCCCCGTTATAAATATAGATAGGCAAATAGAATAGAATAGAATAGAATAGAATAGAATAGAATAATGGAATGGAATGGAATGGAATAGAATATTGGAATGAAGAGTAAAGTAGAGTAGAGTAAAGTAGAGAATAGAATAGAATAGAATAGAACAGAATAATGGAATGGAATGGAATGGAATGGAATGGAATATTGGAATGAAGAGTAGAGTAGAGTAGAGTAAAGTAGAGAATAGAATAGAATAGAATAGAATAGAATAGAATAGAATAGAATAACAGAGTTGGAATAGAATAGAATAGAATAGAATAGAATAGAATAGAATAGAATAGAATAGAATAGAATAGAATAGAATTTTATTGGCCAAGTGTGATTGGACACACAAGGAATTTGTCTTGGTGCATATGCTCTCAGTGTACATAAAAGAAAAGATACGTTCATCAAGGTACAACATTTACAACACAATTGATGATCAATATATCAATATAAATCATAAGGATTGCCAGCAACAAGTTATAGTCATACAGTCATAAGTGGAAAGAGATTGGTGATGGGAACTATGAAACGATTAATAGTAGTGCAGATTCAGTAAATAGTCTGACAGTGTTGAGGGAATTATTTGTTTAGCAGAGTGATGGCCTTCGGGAAAAAACTGTTCTTGTGTCTAGTTGTTCTGGTGTGCAGTGCTCTATAGCGTCGTTTTGAGGGTAGGAGTTGAAACAGTTTATGTCCAGGATGCGAGGGATCTGCAAATATTTTCACGGCCCTCTTCTTGATTCGTGCAGTATACAGGTCCTCAATGGAAGGCAAGTTGGTAGCAATTATTTTTTCTGCAGTTCTAATTATCCTCTGAAGTCTGTGTTTTTCTTGTTGGGTTGCAGAACCGAACCAGACAGTTATAGAGGTGCAAATGACAGACTCAATAATTCCTCTGTAGAATTCCTCTGTAGAAGGGACCTTGGAGGTCTTCTAATCCAAACCCCTGCTCAGGGGGTTTCAGACAATTGGTTGTCCAATCTCATCTTAAGCCACCTTTCTTATATCTTCTTTTTTACTGACCTACGCATTCCATCCTTTCACTTCCTTCTTCTTTCTTACATTCTTACTGACCGTCACTGTCTGCAAACACCCATGTCCATCTCAAACCTCTATCCACCGTCTGCTTTCAGTTCTCTATTTCTCACAGTTTCAATGTTCTGATTCCAAATATATCTCAAAACCACGTCCTTTGCAGAAAATGCAGCGCACAAGTCAGCACATTAGAAATATGTCTGGTACATTTTGCAATTATGTGAGTTTAAAACTTTGGGTTCAGCGAGGCCTGCAAGCCACTCCTGCAATTTTCCAATGGATACATTTCTCGTCTCATACTTCCCACCAAAGACTTTATTTCCTAAAGCCATGATCTCCAAAACAATAACCATCACTGGTCTGCAAAGGTAAAGGTAAAGGTTCCCCTCGCACATACGTGCTAGTTGTTCCCGACTCTAGGGGGCAGTGCTCATCTCAGTTTCAAAGCCGAAGAGCCAGCGCTGTCCAAAGACATCTCCATGGTCATGTGGCCGGCATGACTCAATGCCAAAGGCTCACGGAACACTGTTACCTTCCCACCAAAGGTGGTCGCTATTTTTTCTACTTGCATTTTTTACCTGCTTTCGAACTGCTAGGTTGGCAGAAGCTGGGACAAGTAGCGGGAGCTCACCCAGTTACGCAGCACTCGGGATTCGAACCGCTGAACTGCTAACCTTTCCATCGACAAGTTAAGCGTCTTAGCCACTGAGCCACTGGTCTGTAGCCTTAGCCAATTTTTCCCACACTATCTGGGGGAAGGGTCTGCTTTTAAAGCCCTCTCTAGAGGCTAGAAGAGCGAAGGTCTGTTAGATCCCCCCCTCTCTCTTTTTTTGCATTTTCAAGCTTACCTTTTGGCTATGCATGCAAATAACTGGGAAAGAGACTTGCTAATTTGCAAACCACCCTATAGCAATTTTGCAACATCCCAGTTGACAGTCCAGTAATACTCCAGAGAAACGACATCTTCCCAAAATAGAGAAACTCTCTTCTCTTAGGGCCAGGATGCCACCAGAGTCTAAAAATACTTTGCCCGTAAGATCTGCCGAGGCTGAAGGCCACAAGAGAAGAAGAAAAGATGTATCTAAGGAACAAAGGTCGTGATCCAGTCTTCTCGTCAACGCAGAATATCCAAGGAGTGGGGCAGATGGAAATGTTGCATATATATATGAGTTAATTCCTCCGAATAGGATGCAGATTACACTAAACTAGAGTGAATAAGGGACGTGGTGGCTCAGTGGGTAAGACGCTGAGATTATCGATAGAAAGGTCGGCAGTTCAGCAGTTTGAATCCCTGGTGCCGCGTAACGGGGTGAGCTCCCGTGACTTGTCCCAGCTTCTGCCAACCTAGCAGTTCGAAAGCCCGTAAAAAATGCAAGTAGAAAAATAGGGACCACCTTTGGTGGGAAGGGAACAGTGTTCTGTGCACCTTTGGTGTTGAGTCATGCCGGCCACATGACCACGGAGACGTCTTCGGACAGCGCTGGCTCTTTGGCTTTGAAACAGAGATGAGCACCGCTCCTTAGAGTCGGGAACGACTAGCACGTATGTGAGAGGGGAACCTTTACCTTTACCTAGAGTGAATAAGGCTTGTAAAATAGCTTGGGTTTCTTTGGAAAATTTTTTATTTATCTATCTATCTATCTATCTATCTATCTATCTATCTATCTATCTATCTATCTATCTATCTATCTATCTATCTATCTATCTATCAATTTTGTCAATCATATATAAGATAACAGGTAAAAGTATAAACATAATTTGGATACATGAAAAGAGTAAGTAAAAAAAGGAATATTAGGACAGGGACGGTAGGCACGCAGGTTAGGGCTACATTGCTGGCCGAAACTGTACCATAAGCACCGTGGACTTAACCTGGGTGTAAAAAAGAACCTTCGCCATATCGCTCTAGGATCGAATAAACCCCAAATTTATAACTGGATGCTTTTCTTTGATTATAGGAGCAATCAAAGTGCCCTAAAAGAGTGGGTGACAGTTTTAACAGAATTAACAGAGTTGGAAGGGACCTTGGAGGTCTTCTAATCTAACCCCTTGCTCAGGCAGGAAACCCTAGACCAGTGATGCCTAACCATTTTTGTCATCGCATGCCAAAAGCACGCACCCGCACCCATAATGGAATGTGTGCACATGACACCTCCACGCTTCCCCCGCCGCCCCCGCGGATGCAAGCATCACCCCCTGTGCTCCCCATATCCCCTGCACATGTGTCCAATCCCCTATGACTCCCACACCCCCACGCACACATGCATGATCCCACGCATGTGTGCGTGACCCCCCCTCGCCCCGTGCTTGCACCCATGTCTACTGCATGTGTCCCGTCCCCCACGCATGTGCAGCAGAGGCCCGAAAATCAGCTGGTCAGTGGGGCGACAGCTCGCATGCCATCAGAGACGGCGCTGCATGCCCCCCTCTGGCACGCCTGCCATAGGTTCACCATCTGGCCCTATACCCAGTGGTGGGATTCAGCCAGTTCGCACCACTTCGGGAGAACCGGTTGTTAACTTTCTGAGCAGTTTGGTGAACTGGTTGTTGGAAGAAATCATTAGGGCAGAGAACTGCTTGTTAAATTATTTGAATCCCACCACTGCCTATACCATTTCAGACAAATGGTTGTCCAACTTCCAGTGCTGGAGCACTCACAACATCTGGTGGCAAGTTGTTCCACTGATTAATTGTTCTGACTGACAGGAAATTTCTCCTTAGTTCCAGGTTGTTTCTCTCCTTGATTAATTTCCACCCATTGCTTCTTGTCCTGCCTTCAGGTGCTTTGGAGAATAGCTTGACTCCCTCTTCTTTGGGGCAGCCCCTGAGATATTGGAAGACTGCTATCGTGTCATCCCTGGTCTTTCTTTTCATCAGACTAGTCATACCCAGTTCCTGCAACCATTCTTTATATGTTTTGGCCTCCAGTCCCCTAATCATCTTGGTTGCTCTTCTCTGCACTCTTTCTAGAGTCTCAACATCTTTTTTACATCGTGGTGACCAAAACTGGATGCAATATTCCAAGTGTGGCCTCACCAAGGCCTTATAAAGTGGTATTAACACTTCATGTGATCTTGATTCTATCCCTCTGTTTATGCAGCCCAGAACTGTGTTGGCTTTTTTGGCAGCTGCTGCACACTGATGGCTCATATCTAAATGGTTGTCCAGTCTCTTGTAAAAAACCTCCAGTATGGAGCACCCACAACTTCTGGAGGCAAGTTGTTCCACTGGTTAATTGCTCTGTCAGGAAATTTCTCCTTAGTTCTAGGTTGCTTCTCTCCTTGATTAGCTTCCACCCGTTGCTTCTTGTCCTGCCCTCAGGTGCTTTTGGAGAATAGCTTGACTCCCTCTTCTTTGTGGCAACCCCTGAGATATTGGAACACTGCTATCATGTCTCCCCTAGTCCTTCTTTTCATTAAACTAGACCTACCCAGTTCCAGCAACCGTTCTTCATATGTTTTAGTCTCCAGTCCCCTAATCACCTTTGTTGCTCTTCTCTGCACTCTTTCTAGAGTCTTCACATCTTTTTTACATCGTGGCAACTAAAACTGGATGCAGTATTCCAAGTATGGTCTTACCAAGTTGTTATAGAATGGTACTAACCAGTGGTGGTTTCAATTTTTTTTTACTACCGGTTCTGTGGGTGTGGCTTGGTTTGGTGGGTGTGGCTTGGTGGGCGTGGCAAGGAAAAGGTACTGTGAAATCTCCATTCCCTCCCCACTCCAGGGGAAGGTTACTACAAAATCCCCATTTCCTTCAGATCAGCTGGGATTCGGAGGCAGAGAGTAGATGGGGGCGGGGCCAGTCAGAATTTTTACTACCGGTTCTTCGAATTACTCAAAATTTCCACTACCGATTCTCCAGAACTGGTCAGAACCTGCTGAAACCCACCTCTGGTACTAACCCTACCAGTGATCTTTGATTCTTTTTTGAGTTTTGAATTCTTCTGAACTCACTCTCTGAAATTGAGCTTGTGAATTTCATTGTGCCAGATCTAAGTAAGTTCATAGATTCTTCCAATGGTTCCTACGATTTTTTCCCTTCACGGGGTGTGTGTGTTATGCTTAAAGTGTTAAAGAGAGATGTTGCTCCTTGACACTTTTTGGCCAAATTAACATTTCTTAGCGTTTCACTGGGTGGTTAGGAAAAACAAATGGGTTGTGGAAGAAAGTTGTACATCGCCTTGAACTTGAGATCCGGGGTTTTAAAAAAAATGCTACAGGTAGAAAATGGACAAGAGGGCTTTTGCTCATTTTCCTACCTTCAGTTTTGACTTGTTTTGACATCCCGTGTTGTAATATTGCTGTGCGATTCGATGTGTTAAACCTGCACGCGGTATTTCTTCTTAAAAAGATGCCTCTGCTTATCACAGACAAGTTGAATCGTTTTGACAAACGGTGGCACGTCTTAGTTGGTTTACACTAGAGAATTTTATTTGTCTTCTAGCAGAGCTTTTTCATTGGAAAGCTTCTGCGGAGAGGAAGAAGACCGCCTCGGTTAACATAATAATCATAATTTGGAAGGAGGAAAAAAATATATTTTTGCAGATGCAAACCCGAGAGAGGGAAACGGCTCCGGGAAATTGGAAGAACGAATAAATCAAAAATGTTTTTTGCCTCGGCAAATTTGTACTTTGCACAAGAATCAGAGATGTTTGTGCAACGTCATGCCAAATCCCCCAAAGAGTTCAGAGTCCACACGATGCAGACTTGGTTATTTTCTTGAATGTTGGCACGGTTGTCCGTTGATTGTTGTCTTTTTAGTCTCAAGGGCACCGCTGCATTCTTGACAAACAATTCATAGAGCGTCCAAAGAGATTTTTCTTTCCCTGATTTTACTTTATTCCATTTGAATCTCTCTCTCTTTTTTTTATTATTTACATTTATATCCCGCCCTTCTCCGAAGACTCAGGGCGGCTTACAATGTAAGGCTTACATTCTCCACAGACGATCTAAAGCCCTTGCAAAATACTGGGAGAAACCTCCAACTGGAAAAGGACGTGTTCTGTTTATTCAAGGCATTAATTTAGAAATAGACATGCCTTTCCTGCAATAACAACTGTACCAGGGTATTTCTAGTTAACAGATTAACAGAGTTGGAAGGGACCTTGTAGGTCATCCAGTCCAACCCTCTCCCCAAGCAGGAGACCCTACACACCATTTCTGACAGTCTCTTCTTGAAAGCTTCCAGGGATGAAGCTCCCACAACTTCTGAAGGCAACTTCTGTTCCATGGGTTGATTGTTCTCACTGTCAGAAAATGTCTCTTTATTTCCAGGTTGAATCTCTCCTGGATCAGTTTCCATCCATTATTCCTTGTCTGGCCTTCAGATGCTTTGAAAAATAGCTTGATCCCCTCCTCTCTGTGGCAGCCCCTCACATATTGGAAGTGATCATGTCTCCCTTGGTCCTTCTCTTCACTAGACTAGCCATGCCCATTTCCTGCAACCGTTCATTGGAGGAGCAGGGGACCGTACATCATTTCAAACAAATGGTTGTCCGATCTCCAGTGTTGGAGCACTCTGAAGGCAAGTTGTTCCAGGTTGAATCTCTCCTGGATCAATTTCCATCCATTATTCCTTGTCTGGCCTTCAGGTGCTTTGAAAAATAGCTTGATCCCCTCCTCTCTGTGGCAGCCCCACAAATATTGGAAGGCTGCTATCATGTCTCCCTTGGTCCTTCTCTTCACTAGACTAGCCATGCCCATTTCCTGCAACCGTTCATTGGAGGAGCAGGGGACCGTACATCATTTCAAACAAATGGTTGTCCGATCTCCAGTGTTGGAGCACTCTGAAGGCAAGTTGTTCTACTGGTTGATTGCTCTCACTGTCAGAAACACATCTTAACCACTACAGAACTAATAAGGGAAAAATTGAAGGACTTTAGCATCATTATCTTGAGAGCAAATGATCCTATAATGTATGTTAAGTCTGCACTAATTGCTTGCACTCCTCCTCCAATTAAGGGGTCAAGCTTTTTTCCAAAGCACCTGAAGGCCAGACAAGGAATAATGTATGGAAACTGATCCAGGAGAGATTCAACCTGGAAATAAGGGACGGTAGGCATGCTGGTGCTCTTATGCACACCCCTTACAGACCTCTTAGGAATGGGGTGAGGTCAACAGTAGACAGTCTTAGGTTAAAGTTTTGGGGGTTTGGGGATGAGACCACACAGTCTGGTAGTGCATTCCAGGCATTAACAACTCTGTTTCTGAAGTCATATTTTCTACAATCAAGTTAGGAGCGGTTCACTTTAAGTTTATATTTATTGTGCGTTCGTGTATTGTTCTGGTTGAAGCTGAAGTAGTCATTGACAGGTGGGACATTGTAGCAGATGATTTTATGAGCTACTTGGAACCCCGACACTTGACCTATTTCAACTGGGCCTCTGGTGGCTCAGCAGACTAAGTCTGTCTGTTATTAACACAGCTGCTTGCAATTACTGCAAGTTCAAGTCCCACCAGGCCCAAGGTTGACTCAGCCTTCCATCCTTTATAAGGTTGGTAAAATGAGGACCCAGATTGTTGCGGGCAATAAAGTTGACTTTGTATATAATATACAAATGGATGAAGACTATTGCTTAACACAGTGTAAGCCGCCCTGAGTCTTCGGAGAAGGGCGGGATATAAATTCAAAAAACAAAAAAAAAACAAACCCCAAAACCCTACTGCTCTAAATTGAAATCCAATAAGGTTGTGAAAAATCAGATGAAAGTCATTTCAGTCAAATGACTCAAGCGGATTTGCGATCTGAATTTCTTTTTTTTAAATCAGTTCTGATTATTGATTCAGCACAAGAGTCGGTTCCAGTCCAGTCTGGGTCTGCCTAGTGCCATGTTGATTAAGATTAGATTTGGGGAAAAAAAAGTTGGCTTGCCAAGGTCCAGCTGTGCACATCAGATGGACTCTGACCTTTGGAATCAACTGAAAAGCACTTGACTTGATGGATGCATCCAATTGACTCAATAATTCTATTTATTTTTAAAAAAAATTGTTTGATAAAACTAATCCTCTGCAAAGCTCAGATATTTAAGGCTGCAGTAAATGGAAACAGATTTTTTTTTTTAAAAAAAGTTTTTAATTGCTTTTCATATTTCATTAACAACATCAGAGGTGATGTATCATAGGTGAAAATGTATTCTTTCTGTTGCTTTTGAAAAGACCTGTATGTATTTAGATGAGCGTTCCTTGCCTTGGGCTCCGGAAGGACAGTGGAAAGTCACACGATTCGGGGCCTTAACTGGACTTCGTGTTACTTATTTTAGACAGTTAATAGAATCATAAGACTAAAATTAGAAGGGGCCATGAGGATCCTTCAGCCCGGGGTTTCTAAACCTTGGCAGTGTTGTGACCCAGACCCAAGTAGGTAGCAGCAAACTCAATCCGTGGAAAAATAAACTTTATTCGAACAGTTGGGAATTACTTCATTCCCAGAGTCTAAAACAAATGCCTCCCAAACACAAATTCTTCAGTTATCCAATTAGGCAAACAGCCAAAGGCCCTTCCTGGCAACTGTCCAGAAGCCACAAAAACAGAGACATACATGAAGCAGAGAACGCAGCTACAACGTTGTTTTCCAGCGAAGCTGAAACACTGGTGCTGGTCTGTTATTAAGCCTTATGGGAGGGGCCAATCATCTCTTGGCCTTACTTCCGAGTCGTCCTCTCTGCTTGAGCTGCTCTTGCCTTCTGGCAGCTCTTCTCATGCGTGCATTAGGAACAGGCTCCTCCTGTTCCTCTGCCTCACTACTGTCAGCCTCTGGAGGCTCTGGAGTCCACACCTCACTCCCCGATGTCCCTGGCCCCACCTCTGCCTCATCGCTGTCCGACTCTGTTGCCAACTCCGTAGGCTGCTGATGGATATTGACTTCCACTCCCAGAATTCCCCAGCCATCATTAAACCAGAGATAAAATGTGGTTCTCCGGCATCTTCTTTAAAATCTCTAGAATCTCCTGCTTTCTAACAGAGTTGGAAGGGACCTTGAAGGTTTTCTAATTAAAATTTTCTAATTAAAATTTTATTGGGTTAAAATTTTATTAAATTTTATTAAAATTTTATTGGGTTATTTATATTTTAATATTTTAATTCGTTTTAAATTTGGCCATTTTATAATATGCTTGTTTTAATTTCTTTTAATATTGATATTGTGATTTTTTACTTGGCTGTACACCGCCCTGAGTCCTTCGGGAGAAGGGCGGTATAGAAATTGAATAAAATAAAATAAATAAATAAAATAAAATAATTCAATGTCCTTCGCAAGCAGGAGATCGAGTGGTGGGATTCAGCTGGTTTGGGCCGGTTCGGGCGAATCGGTTATTAAATTGCTGGCTGGCCCCACCCTTCCACACTCCGCCCCTTCTAGGAGTCTCCACGTGCCCTGTTTTGGCTTCCAGCTAAGTGCAGAGAGGCCTACTAGGCCCAAAACAGAGTACAGGAGGACAGTCCTGCTTTTTAATAATTTGTCCCGCGTCCCACTGCAATTCCAAAAAGTCCCCATTTTTTTTTGTTTCACTCCCATTCTGAAAATGGGAGGTGGCAACGCAAGAGGAGGAGGCGGAGAAGGGGGAGTGGTGGAGAAGGGGGCGCAAGAGGGAGGAGAGATGCCGCTTGACTTCACCTGAGAGGAAGAGAAGAGCGGAGAGGAGAGCTGAGGAGAGCCGAGCCTGCCTGGAAGAGTGGAGAAGCAGCAGCGGCTCCTCCTCCTTCAGGCAGGTGGCAAGACTCAGCGCGCATGCGCAGCCTCCCCCGCCCCCCCGTCAATGGTGTCCCGCTTTGCCATGGCTGAAATCTGGTCACTTTAGACATGGCCCCCCTGCCCCCAATTTTTGCTCCCAGGAGGCTGCAGGGAGGCCCAAAACTGCTGACACCGCCCCCCACGGCCCATTTTTGGTCCCAGGCTGGTGCAAGAGGCCAAGTGCTGCCTGTCACACCCCCTGTCTACGCCCACCTTGGCCACGCCCACCCAGCTGGTCATTAGGGCAGAGAACCGGTTGTTAAATTATTTGAATCCCACCACTGAGGGGATTATTCTGGACAAATGGCTGCCCAATCTCTTCTTTAAAAAGTGATGGAGCCCCCACCACTTCTGAAGACAATCCTTTTCCCCGGTTGATTGTTCTCACAGTCAGGAAATTTCTGGTTACTTCTAGGTTGCATCTCCCCTTGGTTAGTCTCCATAGGTAGACTGCGCTGCTATTGTACAGCTCTTACGTAGTAAAGATGTTTTTCTTTATACCTAAATTTATTTATTTATTTATTTATTTATTTGATTTTTATACCGCCCTTCTCCCGAAGGACTCAGGGCGGTGTACAGGCAAAATAAAAACAGACAAGACAATATACAGTATAAAATGCAAGATTAAAAAACTTATTATAATTAGCCTAAAAATTTAAAATGTATAGAAAACTAAAACCCCATTTAAAATTAATAATAAAAATTATAAAATCAATAAAATTTAAGCCAGCCCCGCGCGAATGAAAAGATGTGTCTTCAGTTCGCGGCAAAAGGTCCGAAGGTCAGGTATTTGGCGTAAACCCGGGGGAAGTTCGTTCCAGAGTGTGGGAGCCCCCACAGAGAAGGACCTTTCCCTGGGGGCCACCAGCCGACATTGCTTGGCGGACGGCACCCTGAGAAGTCCCTCTCTGTGAGAGCGTACGGGTCGGTGGGAGGCATGTGGAAAAAATTAAATCTAGGTAGCTGATTAAAAGTTGAATTTGGAACTGGATTCTCCTTCCGTTTAGTTCATTTCCTCTTTGAAGTTCTTGGGTCTTTCTATTTTTTTTAAAAAATAATTTTTATTAAACATTTTTCAAAAAAACAACAACCCAAAAAAGAATCTTTAAACAATAGTTTCTTTCCAACAATTTCGCAACAGTTAAACATTTCTTAGTTGTCCATTTTTTCTCCCTTATTTCAATGTATCCTTTATACATACAAGCCTAATATTAATTTATTTACATATATGCATATAAATAACAGTGTACCCAATTTCATTTCTGCGAACTATGTTTTTTCTGTTTCCTCTTATTTGTTGTTACATTTCTACTCCTATCTCTTCCTTATTTGATCTTTCCTTGCCTTTTATCTCTCTCCTCTAGCCATTCATACCATTTCTTAGATCTTTCTATGGGAGATTGACAAATCCTTTTTTTAAAAAAAAAAAATCTCTTGAGCCTTTATTTCTGAGCCTTGATTGATGGTAGTCAAGACAGGCCTTTTAAGTTTCGGAAGGATCCCTGAAGCAGTCACTTCTCGCTTTATTGGCTCCCAAAGGAGAAGGACAAGTAGAGAAAGTGGTTTCCAAATGACCCTTTGAGGACAAAACGGCTAAGCTTGGTAGCTCCGTTTGTGGAATTTGTGGCATACGGGTTTTATGAAGCAGGAAGTAATGGCAGATAACGGGGAAAATAAACAGAAATGTTTCTGAGCAAAAAAAACAAGGATGAACTGCACTTAACCTGTCAATCATCATATCTATGGAGATTGTCCACCCCAAAGATAAAACCCAGACATATTTGGCTGAGATGGCAAAAATCTCAGCCTTTTTGAAAGACAATACGCAAGAAAGATATTTAAGTGAATGGAAAAAATGGATTGACTATATTCAAAACAGATATCAGACTAAGAGTTATCAGACTGCCTTTGAATGATTAGGATGCATTATTTTTGATTGTTTTGGGGGGAGTTAGGAATTGATGAGAATTGGAGGATTATAATTTAGTTAGGAAGGAAAATTTTTTAGTATATGTTTGCTTTATTTTTACTATACCTTGTGTTTGTTCCGGGAAGTCGGGGGGGGGGGGTTGGGAAAGGAGGGGGGAGGGGGGAAAGGGGGAAAAAATTTTGTAAAACTTTTTCCATTAAAAAAACAACAACTATCTGACCTTCGGACCTTTCGCCGCGAATTGAAAACGTATTTATTTATTCGCGCGGGGCTGGCTTAAATTTTGTTGTATTTTAAATTTATATTTTATATTTCTAAATTTTATATGAATTTTAAGGGGTTTTTAGAATTTTAAATGTTTTAAAGTTTCGGCCAAATTGTATAATAAGTTTTTTAATTTTGTTTTAATTGTATATTGTACTGTTTTTGGATTTTTATTCTGGCTGTACACCGCCCTGAGTCCTTCGGGAGAAGGGCGGTATAGAAATCTAATAAATAATAATAATAATAATAATAATAATAATAATAACAACAACAACAACAACAACAACAACCCAGACATAAACTGAGCAATGTGGTACATGCAGTACAATGCAGAGAGCCATGTGTAGTTCGGTACATGGGGGAAACAAATCAATCACTTCCTAAGCGCCTGGCACAACATAGGAGAAACCAAACCCATCAGGACTAGATTGAGCAATCCACCTGCATTTGAAAGACACAGGCCACTCATTTGAAGACAACAAAACTCACATTTTGGACAGAGAAGACTGACAGTTTGAAAGAGGGGTTAAAGAGGCCATCTATGTCAAAATTGGAACAGCCCACTCTCAACAGAGGGGGAGGGATACAGCATCATCTATCTCCAATCTACAAAACAGTCCTTTCAACAGTTCCAAGAAGGCTCCACAACAGGGGTCCTATTCAGCAGGTTGCGGAGAACCGGTAGCGGAAATTTTGAGTAGTTCAGAGAACCAGCAGATACCACCTCTGACTGGCCCCAGAGTGGGGTGTGAATGGAGATTTTGCAATATCCTTCCCCCTGGAGTGGGGAGGGAATGGGGATTTTGCAGTATTCTTCCCCAAGGAGTGGGGAGGGAATGGAGATTTTGTGGTATCCTTCCCCTGGAGTGGGGAGGGAATGGGGATTTTGCAGTAACCTTCCCCTGGAGTGGGGAGGGAATGGAGATTTTGCAGTATCCTTCCCCCTGGAGTGGGGAGGGAATGGGGATTTTGCAGTATCCTTCCCCAAGGAGTGGGGAGGAAATGGAGATTTTGCAATATCCTTTCCCCTGGAGTGGGGAGGGAATGGGGATTTTGCAGTATCCTTCCCCTGGAGTGGGGAGGGAATGGGGATTTTGCAGTATCCTTCCCCTGCCACGCCCACCAAGCCACACCACGCCCACCAAGCCACGCATATAGAACCGGTAGTAAAAAAATTTGAATTCCACCACTGCTCCACACCCCTTTGACCCCCAATGACACAGATAAACCTCCAGGTGGCTTCAATGGCTCTCTAAAAGAATGCAAATGACCAGCTGTCTTCAAAGACATTCCATTTCCCACCATCCAGTCAGAGCTGAAGAAACTTCTTGGATGAGAAGGAAACATCTTCAAAGAAGAAGAAAAACCAGAAAGTCCAGTTGCCTCTTGAAAAAGCACATTTGGTACTTCTCAGTCATAACCCAATCAGCAGTCTTTATGGGCTTCTTTGCATGTCACATCACCAAACAAAATAACTTATTTTGTGCCTTGTATCAAAAAAAATACCCTAGGATCAGGGGTGAGATTCAGCCAGTTCGGACCAGTTTCAGCGAACCGGATGCTAATTTTATATCTGGTTCACCGAACTGGTAGTTGCAAGGACTGGCTGGCCCCACCCACCCCTCCCTGCCCCTCTGATGACTCTCCATGTGACCCGTTTTGGATGTGACGTAAGCGCAGCGCCCGCGTGGGGGCTCTGGGAGGGTGAAAAATGGGCCTCCTGAAAGTTCCAGAAGTCTGAAAACGGACCCGTGTCCATCCTTCAGAGGGCCTCTGGAGCCTAGGGGAGACCATTTTCACCCTCCTGGAGGCTTGAGGAAAGCCTCCGGAGCCTGGGGAGGGCAAAAATTGGGCCTCCCAGAAGTTCTGGACTGTTTCCGGACTCCGGAGGGCCTCCAGAGCCTGGGGGAAGCAATTTCCACCCTCGAGGAAAGCCTCCGGCGCTTGGGGAGGGTGAAAACTCCCCCCCAGTGCAGAAGGCTGATTGGCCATGCCACCATGGTCATGTGCACCCAACATCCAGGCAGAGAACCAACTGCTACAATTTTTGAATCCCACCCCTGCGTAGGATGCAGACTCAGACTTAAAATGCTGGAAAGAGTGTGACGAGAAACATTTCCTCATTTTCTGACTTTGTTATCCCAAGCTTCCATAGCTGTGCTGGACAGATATATGATGAAACTCATTCTCAGGAAAGGCAATTATATACAAGCTAATACGTGTCCATTCAAATACACCTCTTTCTTGCTTTTTTCCCCAGCAGCTGTTCCATCTGGGAATCTGAACACGGCTTCTCTCTTCTTTCTCATAACCCAATTTCAAAATGTGAGGTTTCTGCTTTGATTTGGCAACAAAAACACTTGAGAAAGATCCTTGAGATAAAGATTTTGTCCCTTATTTCTATTTAGGGCTATCTGTAAAGGTAAATGTAAAAGTTCCCCTTGCACATACATGCTAGTCGTTCCTGACTCAAGGGGGCGGTGCTCATCTCCATTTCAAAGCCAAAGAGCCAGCACTGTCCGAAGACGTCTCCGTGGCCATGTGGCCAGCATGACTCAACACCAAAGGTGCACGGAACGCTGTTACCTTCCCACCAAAGGTGGTCCCTATTTTTTCTACTTGCATTTTTTTACGTGCTTTCGAACTGCTAGGTTGGCAGAAGCTGGGACAAGTAACGGGAGCTCACCCCGTTACGTGGCGCTAGGGATTCGAACCGCCGAACTGCCGAGCTTTCGATCGACAAGCTCAGCGTCTTAGCCACTGAGCCATCGCATTCATTTTATGCTCTCTTAGTACCCAGCTTATCAGCAAGTTGATGGGGGAGTATCAGGAACAGGTGGATAATAATATCTAAACAGATGCTCCAAAATAGGTTGTGAATCTAGTTTTAGAGAAACAAGGAGAAAGGGTTTCCAATCCAATCAGAATAGAGCTGGAAGGGACCTTGGAGGTCTTCTAGTCCAACCCCCTGCTCAAGCAGGAGACCCTATACCATTTCAGACAAGTGGTTGTCCAATCTCTTCTTAAAAACCTCCAGGTTTGGAGCACCCAGAACATCTGGAGCCAAGCCGTTCTACCAGTTGATTATTCTCCCTGTCAGGAAATTTCTCCTTAGTTCTAAGTTGCTTCTCTCCTTGATTAGTTTCCACCCATTGCTTCTTGTCCTGCCCTCGGGTGCTTTGGAGAATAGCTTGACTCCCTCTTCTTTGGGGCAGCCCCTCAAATACTGGAAGACTGCTATCCTGTCACCTCCAATCCTTCTTTTCTCTGAAGAAATGTCAAAACTAAATTCTGGCCGTCTTCATTCAACTTGGTTTCTCCCCATTCTAATCTGTCCCCATTCTGGCAGAGTTTAGCTTGTTTTGAAAAGCCCCAGTGGTGGGTTTCAAATTTTTTTACTACCGTTCTGTGGGTGTGGCTTGGTGGACATGGCATGGCTTGGTGGGCATGGCAGGGGAAGGATACTGTAAAATCCCCATTTCCTCCCGATCAGTTGGGATTCAGAAGGCAGAGAAGAGATGGGACGGGGCCAGTCAGAGGTGGTATTTACCGGTTCTCCAAACTACTCAAAATTTCTGCTACCGGTTCTCCAGAACTGGCCAGAACCTGCTGAAACCCACCTCTCTATAGCACCCCAGAGTTTTAAGAGCCAAGCTAGTCTCACCCTTCTCTTTACTTTCGACCAGATGCGAGAAATTGTGTAAGCAGAAGCAGAAGGGAATCTATTCGTCAAGTAAGTTTTGCTGAAAGAGTTTTGTGGTTTAGAATGAAAACAAATCACCCCGAAATTGCTATGTGCACGTTTTGGGAAATAGCAGTTGTGCAAGAAAGAGCATCTGAAAAAGACTTTTATCTTTAAAACCTCATTATGTTCATTTTCTCCAGAGTTGGATATATAAGGATTTCGCTCATCCAAGGAAGGGAGGGCTGTCTTTTTGACCTGTTCCCGAGTATAAACTGTACTTCGTTTCTGCGTATTCATTATCTTCCTGTGTTATGGAAGTTTTAATTAATGTAATAATGTATGAACCTATGATTAAAGGAACAGGGCGATGCTTTCATTTCTTATAGTCTAAATGGCAAGATTTATAAACTTATAAATTTATAATATATATTTATAATGTATTTTTATGATGACTATGATCATGATTTATCAGTTATATCTTTTATGCACACTGGGAGCTTATGCACCGAAGACAAATTTCTTGTGTCTCCAATCACGCTTGATCAATAAAGAATTCTATTCTATTCTATTCTATTCTATTCTATTCTATTCTATTCTATTCTATTCTATTCTATTCTATTCTATTCTATTCTATTCTATTCTATTCTAATCTTATTCTATTCTACTTTACTCTACTCTGCTCTGCTCTACTCTACTCTACTCTATATACTCTACTCTACTCTACTCTACTCTACTCTTTCCTAATTTCATTTCATTCTATTCTATTCTATTCTATTCTATTCTATTCTATTCTATTCTATTCTAATCTTATTCTATTCTACTTTACTCTACTCTGCTCTGCTCTACTCTACTCTACTCTACTCTATATACTCTACTCTACTCTACTCTATTCTATTCTACTCTACTCTTTCCTAATTTCATTTCATTCTATTCTATTCTATTCTATTCTATTCTATTCTATTCTATTCTATTCTACTCTACTCTACTCTACTCTACTCTATTCTATTCTATTCTTTCCTAATTTCATTTCATTCTACTCTACTCTACTCTACTCTACTCTACTCTACTCTACTCTACTCTACTCTACTCTACTCTACTCTACTCTATTCCATTTCGTTCCATTCCATTCGAAATTGCAAAATTGAGGGTTGCCAGCTAAAGATTTTACCAAGAGGGATGGCTTCACACAACAGAGTCCAGGCCCAGCACTTGCATCATTATATCCTTCTAGTTTACTCTCCCCTTGTTTGACCTTGCTCCGAGTCATCCTAGATACAGTCAATGACAATGATTTACTTCTGATTATCTCCCTTTCCTTTTTTGCTCCAGGGAGAAAATGCCCCAACAACTACAGTCTCACGTTGGAGAAGTTCAGTGCTTCTTTCCTTCTTGTCTCGGGAATACCGATAGGAAATAATTGGAAAGGCACTGGACATCATCCAGGATGACAGTCCCTGGGCTTTGCAGCTTTAGCATGCAGTTTAATTAACATTTCGCCCCCAAACCCCACCGCACCCCACCCACCCCTGTTCCCCACCCTCTAGATTTAAACCAGTCACAAAGCGATTTGCCTCCAAGACTGAAAACATATATATTTTTCAATAGCTTTTGGGTCAGAAAGGGGTGGGGCGGAGGCGAAGGAATATTTGACTATACATTTCAACTCCGCTGCCAATATTTTCTTTGGTGGGACAAAGACCATTTCAGTGCTCGGCTTCCTCGTCTTTAACGTAGAATTTTGTTCTGCAGTGAAATTTTTCTATAGCCGTTCGCGTTCTTTCAAAAAAAAAAAAAAACACCCTGGGCAAGGGTGGGTTATGTATTACAGCTGGCGGAATATGTCTCGTACATCTGGCTAGGATGAAAGAATGCCTCCCCCTCCCCCCACCCTCCGTGAAGTTCGTTTCTACGAAGAAGAAAAAGGCAAGGAACAAAATCTCTCTGTTTACTTTTTCTCAAGTTGGGCTTCTTTTACGTGCCAGCTGAAATCCAATTACCCTGATATGATAAACTACAGTGTTTTCCCCAAAAAATAAAACCGAATTGGAAAATAAGCCCTAGCATGATTTTACCGGGATGCTCGTAATATAAGCCCTACCCCAAAAATAAGCCCCACTTAAAATCATCAGACAGACAGACACATTTTATTACCGTATTTCCTCCAAAATAAAACCTAACTAGAAAATAAGCCCTAATGTATCTTTTGGAGCCAAAATTAATATAAGACCCGGTTTTATTTTCAGGGAAACACGGTACCAGTTTGTATAATCCTGAAGGAAAGATGGAAATGAGAAACACATTTACAAGGATGCGTTTTAACATCACTGGATTTAGTTTGGTTTGAGTTTTGTTATGAATGGCTCTAATAAAAATGAAAGATAATTTTAAAAGAAAAATCTGAAACGCTTGCTTGTGAATACATTGTTTTCAGGCCCTTGAAAGAATTGAGAAATAATAACAATAAAACAATCCTGAAAAGATTATAATCACCTTTTGAAGTAACTTCTGACTGAGATCTTTGGGAGGCTACACAGTTTTTCCTCTTTGGTATCTCTCTCCAGGTATGGTGGCTAAACTGGGCTTTTTGACTGAGCTGCTGATACAGTTCTACAGAGGAATTATTGAGTCTGTCATCTGCACCTCTATAATTGTCTGGTTTGGTTCTGCAACCCAACAAGACAGACACAGACTTCAGAGGATAATTAGAACTGCAGAAAAAACAGTGGCTACCAACTTGCCTTCCATTGAGGACCTGTATACTGCACGAATCAAAAAGAAGGCTGTGAAAATATTCACAGACCCCTCACATCCTGGACATAAACTGTTTCCCACTCCTACCATCAAAATGATGCTATAGAGCACTGCACACCAGAACAACTAGACACAAGGACAGTTTCTTCCCGAATGCCATCACTCTGCTAAACAAATAATTCCTTCAACACTGTCAAACTATTTACTAAGTCTGCACTACTTAATAATTACTTA
This sequence comes from Ahaetulla prasina, assembly GCF_028640845.1. NCBI lineage: Eukaryota > Metazoa > Chordata > Lepidosauria > Squamata > Colubridae > Ahaetulla > Ahaetulla prasina. The sequence goes on from NC_080547.1 coordinate 14,135,990, forward strand.
TTAATCTTCTCATCGTTCCCATCACCCATCTCCTCCCACTTATGACTGCATGACTGTAACCTTGTTGCTAGTATCCTTACGATTTATATTGATATTGGTTGTTTCCTGATTGCTTATTTGTACCCTATGACTATCATTAAGTGTTGTACCTTATGATTCTTGACAAATGTATCTTTTCTTTTATGTACACTGAGAGCATATGCACCAAAGACAAATTCCTTGTGTGTCCCATCACACTTGGCCAATAAAGAATTCTATTCTATTCTATTCTATTCTATTCTATTCTATTCTATTCTATTCTATTCTATTCTATTCTATTGATTTGACACCCCAAGATTATTATTTCAAAAGTGCAGCTTACAGATTTTCTTCTAAAATGTCATGACTAATGGAAACATCTAGATTGGCATAGTTTCTTATACAGCTGAATTTATTCCTCCCCTTCTCCCCACCCCACATCAGTTGGGAATATTCTCCAATATTCTCCAATATTCCCCACTATTCAAACTATTTTCCAGAGCACCTGAGGGCAGGACAAGAAGCAATGGGTAGAAACTAATCAAGGAGAGAAGCAACCTAGAACTAAGGAGAAATTTCCTGACAGTGAGAACACTGAATCAGTGGAGTGACTTCTCTTCAGAAGTTGTGAATGCTCCAACACTGGAAATTTTTAAGAAAATGTTGGATAGACATTTGTCTGAAGTGGTGTAGGGTTTCCTGCCTGGGCAAGGGGTTGGACTAGAAGATCTCCAAGGTCCCTTCCAACTCTGATATTATTATTATTATTATTAATATTTCATTAAGCAATAGCCAATGGTGATTTTAAAAGTATCCTTAAAATGCATACATACTAAAATATTTGCATATGGAGTATTAAGAATCAGGTTCATTCCTCTTCCCAACCAGTTTTCGATCTTTTTCATTTGGGATTCTTTCCTTATAGACGAGACCCCAAACTTGGAACTGGCAAAGATGAAAGACTATGTCACCAGGTGATCGGAAGAACTCGGAAAGGCTAACCAATTAGAGTGTTCTGCATGCTTAACAGAATAACAGACTGGGAAGGGATCTTGGAGGTCTTCTAGTCCAACCCCCTGCTTAGGCAGGAAACCCTATACCAGTGATGGTGAACTTTTTTGGCACCAAGTGCCCAAACTGGAACGTGCCGGCATGCGCATGTATGTGTGTGCGCCGGAGCACTGGAAACCCAAAGACCAGAAAAACCACCTGGAAACAGCTTGGAAATTACTTGAAAACTGTCTGAAAATAGCCCAAAAAACAGCCTGGGTTTTGGCTGTTTTTCAGGCCATTTTCAGGCGCTCTGGTGCCTGTGAACACCAGCTGGCTGGCACGCAGAAACCAGAAGGGCAGCCGGCAATGGCGCATGTGCCCACAGAGAGGGCTCTGTGTGCCACCTCTGGCACGCATGCCACCGGTTCGCCATCACGGCCCTACCCCATTTCAGACAAATGGTTGTCCAATCTCTTCTTAAAAACTTCCAGTGTTGGAACATTTAGAACTTCTGGAGGCAAGTTGTTCCACTGATTAATTGTTCTACCTGTCAGGAAATTCCTCCTTAGTTCTAGGTTGCTTCTCTTCTTGATTAGTTTCCACCCATTGCTTCTTGTCCTGCCCTCAGGTGCTTTGGAGAACAGCCCGACTCCCTCTTCTTTGTGGCAGCCCCTGAGATATTGGAAGACTGCTATCAGGTCTCCCCTAGTCCTTCTTTTCATTAAACTAGACATACCCAGTTCCTGCAACTGTTCTTTACACGTTTTAGCTTCCAGCTTCCTTCTTCGCTGCTCTCTTTCTGGATGACGATCTGTTATCCATCCATTTCATCCTTTGCAGAGCATCATCAGCCTTCTGCAATCGTTTTTTGTTTTATCCTCCACGCATATCCCCAAAAAAGCTCCAAGGACTTTTATCGTACACGCTTCTTCCTTAGCTTTCCTAAGGGAGACGGCGAGTCTATCGCTGAGTCAATTCTAATGTGTCTTGAGGTGGAGAGAGCGGGATTTGGCAACCCTTCTGAGGCCCTAATCCATAGTTTTTTTATTTTTATATTTTGTGTGTGTGGAGCTGTCTGCTTGTCAGCCCAATGTAGTAAGAAGGACGGAAGAAGCAGCTCATTCTCCACATAAGATACCTCAGGAGAACTGTCTCTTAGAGAAGAGGCTGAAAGCAACAGCAGCTAATTGTCTCGCACAAAAAAGATGAGCAGTTGACTTTTACCCCGGTCTACCTTCCTTAATAATGGTCTCCATCTTTCCTCCCCCCCCCTCTCTCCTCCATTTTGTATAACCTCCTTTAAGGCAAGAGCCATGGCTAACCGGTGGATGAAATGCATTTTATCAGAACAACACCAGGAGGAACCGCGTTTATGTCTTGTTGGCGCTTGTTAAAGGATGACTCCGCAATGCATCTGCTTCTTATTTTGTGCAGGCATAGTAGATCACACACGACTATGATGAATCCCCGTTTGGTTGCTCCTATCTGGGCCATTCTCCCTTGCACTTCTTTACTAAGAACCACAGTGGCCCTATTTAGCTAAAGTGGGAATCCTTCAAAAGCCCCCCCTCCCCCCCCCCGTTCATTTAAGCACGTGTGTGCCGTCTTCCATGAAATAAGTTCAGTAACTTTGGGGTGATTAAAGGCTGGTCTAGATGACCCCACGGTGCCTAAAAGGGAAAATGTTGAATGCAGCAGCCACACTTTCATAATCGAATGGATTTTACAGCTCAAGAAGCCATTTCTCTCCCCCCACACACACACCACTCTCTGGATTTTAGAGCAACTTCTGTTTTCCTCTCCTCCTTTGTTTTTGGAATTTTTCATTCCCAAAAAAAATGAAACCATTTTTTTAAAAAAAATATATATCACTCTCTCGATCTTCAATCTCTCCTCTGTACCTTTCCTCTCTTTCTCTTTGGTTGACCTTTTTGGTTCTTCAGTTTCTCTCTTTTGCCTCTCATCCCCCTTCCTTCAATCATTCTCTCCTCTCCACCACTTCCCCTCCTCAGGATCTCTTTCCAACTGGTACGTTGACACATCTGTTTCTAATTTAGACTTTTTTTTTTTTAACAGTATCATTTGGAAACAAGGCACCCCTTTAAAACAGGACAAATGAACTTTAAATAAATTTTAAATAAATGAATTTTAAATAAATTGGCCCTGAACCTTAAAGACAAGGATTCTTTGTTCAGGTTTGCGGAAAAAGACAAATGAATCCAATATGTTTTGTCTCTTTTTTATACACACCCTTTCCATATTCTACGTGCCTTTAAGAGGGGTGAAGAAAGAGCCTTTACAAAATATTTAAACCTGGTTAACGGATGATTTACACAACAACAACAACAATAACCACAACCAAAAAGCCTATCCAACAAATCTTTTGGAGAATAGAACTTTACGTCTGGAATGGGTGGGAGGACAAAAGTAAACGCTTTTAACTTTTGAATTCAAAAGTTAAAGCGTTTACTTTTGTATGCTCGCATTAAGGTTGAGGATCGTAAAAGGACAAGCAATTGAAAGCAGATGAGCTCCTGGCAAACTTTAATGCCAACAGTTTTTCCCCTCCCAGAGCCCTTCCCTTGCGTTGCATTGGATAACTTTAGGCTGGCTTCCAGAATTAAATTAAGGACAAAAGCAACTTACCTAGCAAGAGGATGAAAAACAGAGACATTCCGCCTCTGTTTCTTCTTCTTCTTCTTCTTCTTCTTCTTCTTCTTCTTCTTCTTCTTCTTCTTCTTCTTCTTCTTCTTCTTCTTCTTCTTCTTCTTCTTCTTCTTCTTCTTCTTCTTCCTCCTCCTCCTCCTCCTCCTCCTCCTCCTCACTTCTTCCTACTCAGGAAATTGACAAGCAGACCTGCTCAAAATTCAAAGCAGCGCCTCTGGAATGCGCTCTGGGTAATTGCCTCCGTGCGCCGGAAAAATATCCAACTTTGCTTTTTCTCTCTCTCTCTCTCTCTCCTCTCTCTCTGCCCTCCTGCCGTTCATTCCCCCCCCCCCGCCTTCAGTTTCCACGCAGAGTGGAGGAGAAGAGCCGCCGTTCCTCTCGAGCCGCCGATTCAGTTTGGAGCCTGTCAACATCTGGAAGGGGGAAAAAGACAGAAGCGGCGGCAGCCGAGAGACACATCTAGAACTGCCAGAGTAATTTGGCGTGTCTGGAAAGAAGAGGAGAAGAAGAGAGAAAGGGGGTGGGGGTGGCGGGGTGGCTGGGATGCGGGGGGGGGGAGAAGCAGAAGAGAGAAATCTCAGCCTGCAAGTTTCACCACATGGCTGTGTGTGTGGGGGGGGGAGGGGGGGGAAAGCCCCTCCCTACCCACCACCAGGATTAGGGGAGGGGGGAAGGAAGGTTGGGCATGCGATGAGCTGCTCCTTACTTCTGGCCATTCGGCAGCCCAGTCTTCTGGGGGAGCGGCGGTGGGTGGGTGGATGGGTGGGAGAGTAAACAGGCTTTCCTCGTGTCAAAAGCGGTTAAAGAGATTAAACGTGGAGAAGCATCCTCGTCCCCCCCCCCGCCTTTTTTTTTTTTTTAAAAAAGGAAGAAAATAAAGCGAGAAACAGGGCCTTCCAGATAAAGTGTTGACTGCAAGGATGACTCACTAGAGATTCACGACAGCAAATTCAAGCTCCCTGCAAAAACCACCCCCCAAACCCTCCCCTCTTCCCCACTCTCCCCGCAGCCCCTGGAGCAGTCGGATTGAACTGTTGAATTGTTGATGGCGCCGTTGCCAAAAAATGAAGGGTGGCGCGGTTTTCCTTGGACGGACGCAAAGCATGCCCTAGGTGGTTTTCGTGGTAGCAGTACGGGAGATTTACCGTTGCTGCCTCCTACGATATTGATTCAGTCCTAGCCCACAACCTGGTGGTCTCCCATCCTTATATTAACAGAGTCCCAACTTCCTTCGGTTTTAAGACCAGCCAAGCTGCTCAACGCGGCCATCTAGCTGGGCCAAATATACTGACCTAACTAACTTAAGAAAACTAAGACCATGACATCTGGCTCTCTCAATTCCTGGCAAGTAGATGGGGAAGAAATGGAGGGAGTGACAGATTTTATCTTCCTGGGCTCCAAGATCACCGCAGATGGGGACTTGTAGCCAAGAAATCAAAAGACGCTTGCTCCTGGGGTGGAAAGCTATGGGAAATCTAGACAGCATACTAAAAAGCAGAGACATCACCCTGCCAACAAAAGTGTGTATAGTCAAGGCTATGGTTTTTCCCAGTTGTGATGTATGGCTGTGAAAGTTGGACCATAAGGAAGGCCAAGCCCCAATGAATTGAGACCTTTGAACTCTGGTGCTGGAGAAGACTCCTGCGAGTCCCTTGGACTGCAAGGTGATCAAACCGGTTGGTCCTAGAGGAGATCAGCCCTGACTGCTCTTTAGAAGGCCAGATCCGGAAGATGAAACTCAAATACTTTGGTCACCTAATGAGAAGGAAGGACTCACTGGAGAAGAGCCTAATGCTGGGAACGATGGAGGGCAAAAGAAGAAGGGGACGACAGAGAATGACGTGGCTGGATGGAGGCACTGAAGCAGTCGGAACGTTGTCCATGAGGTTGCAATGGGTCGGACACAACTTCGCAACTAACAACAACAACAAACTAACTAATGGATGCCAGATGCACCCACCGATGGCCTATAATGGATGGAGCTAACTGTCTTTGTATCAGGTCCTCTCCAGTTCAGAATTTCACCTCCTGCCAATATTTGGTCATCAAATTATTTCCATCCCAGGATTAGAGGTTTACTATTTTCATCAACAAAGGATATATAACCAGAGACTCTTTTTGAGTCTGCTCTATGTGCATGGAAAGAGAAGCTGGAAGAGTGGCAGATGGCTGACTCTAAATTCCTATCATAACTCTTACAGGTTAAAGCTACAGCCTTTAGTAATCCAAGGTAGTCCTTGAGTTACAACAGTTCATTAATGACCATTCAAAGTTACAACAGCACTGAAAAAAAGTGACTTACGACCATTTTTCACAGTTATGACATTTTTAGCATCCCCATGATCGTGGGATCAAAATTCAGATGCCCATGGCAATGGGTTCATATTTATGACGGTTGCTGCGTCCCAGGGTCACGCGATTGAGGATTCTTTGAGGAAAGGAAAGTACAGCTTGTCTCATTTCTCTATTTCTTTGTTCTTATGTTGAGAAACAGGGCGTGTTAATCGCACGAGGGGACCGAACTCCCATGAAATTGCACGTATTTCATTCCCGTTTTCACAAGGGTTCCTCCGGCTTAGCCTTTTTTTCTGCAGAACTACTGTACTTCGGATCTCGAAGGCATCCTTGGTTTCTACAAATAAAGAACAGCAGATGAGATTTCAAAACAACAACAACATTATTATTGTGTACACGAGCACACAATCGATTTAAGTTTAATGTGAACCGTTCCAATCTTGATTGCAGAAAATATGACTTCAGTAACAGAGTTGTTAATGCCTGGAATGCACTACCTGACTCTATGGTCTCTTCCCAAAATCCTCAAAGCTTTAATCAAAGACTATCTACTATTGACCTTACCCAGTAGTGGGATTCAAGTAATTTAACAACCGGTTCTCTACCCTAATGATTTCTTCCAACAACCAGTTTGCCAGACTGCTCAGAAAGTTAACAACCGGTTCTCCCGAAGTAGTGCGAACTAGCTGAATCCCACCACTGACCTTACCCCATTCCTAAGAGGTCTGTAAGGGGCGTGCATAAGAGCACCAACGTGCTACCGTTCCTGTCCTGTCTTTGGTGTCTTTGGTTGTTCGGGTTTTCTCCCGTGTAAAATTGGAAGTGTCTTGGCGACGTTTCGACGAAGTCTCATTCGTCATCTTCAGCTTCAGCTTCGTGCTTCTGGGAGCAATGTGTGATCGCAGCTGTTTCTTCCTTTTAACTGCTAGTGGGGGTTTGAACTGATTGGGTGGGAGCTTGGCTGTGCTCTGATTGGATGGGGTTTTTTGTGTGCTCTGATTGGATGGGGGTGTGTCCTGTTTGGGTGGGGGCTTGGTTGTGCTCAGTTTAGTCTGTGTTGCAGGGGGATTTGAGCTGGTGAGCTGCATAGCTGTTGTTTGGCTTTGTGGTCATGCTACATCTTCATAGTGGGTGTCAGTTTGCTGCATGTATGGATTGGAGGGGTTTGAAATGGCTAATGTTGCAGCTGCGGTCTGGCTTCTGGTCCTTGGTCGTGCTTCATGATCAGTTTGGGTTTGGGTCTGCTTTCTGGGTGGATGTGCAGAGGTGACATCCTGTGTGGATCTCGTGAGTGTGGGTCTGGTGTCATTCTTCGTGTTAGGGACTCGTTTGTTTGTGTGTGTGTATATACACACACACACACACACACACACACACACACATACACTATATATATAGTGAATCTGCACTACTATTAATCGTCTCATAGTTACCATCACCAATCTCTTTCCACTTATGACTGTATGACTGTAACTTGTTGCTGGCAATCCTTATGATTTATATTGATATACTGACCATCAATTGTGTTGTAAATATTGTACCTTGATGAACGTATCTTTTTTTTTATGTACACTGAGAGCATATGCACCAAGACAAATTCTTGTGTGTCCAATCACACTTGGCCAATAAAATTCTATTCTATTCTAAAAATTCTATTCTATTCTATTACATACTTATATATATGCTTCAGGGGTGAAATCTAAAAATTTTCCCTACCGGTTCTGTGGGCGTGGCTTACTTGGTGGGTGTGGCTTGGTGGTCAGGTGACTGAATAAGCATGGTCAATAATAATAAATAATAAAAATAATAAAGTATACAAAACTTGGGAGGCACCGGTCTACCTTCTTTAAAAATAGAGGCACCGGTCTACTATCTGCCTACAGCGCTGATCAGTTGTAGTGCGCCCCTTTGAAGTGCTGCGGCAGTCATTTAAGGCTGTTGCAGCTATATCACCACCAAGAGCTTCAGGGACAGAGAAGAGGAACAGCGAGGCGTGGCCGGGAGTGGGGGAGCAGGGATTTTTGCTACTTGACCCCATCGTTACTGGATCGCATGATCTGGTCCGAAACAGGAGCATTTCACCCCTGATATGCTTATATATCGTATAATTATTTCATGTTTATGCTTATATATAATGTTGTGACTAATAAATAAATAAAATAAATAAATATTTTATTAAGTATATTTTACAAAAGAAGATGAAATAAAAATTCTATTCTATTCTATTCTAAACGCTAATTAAAACCAAAAGGTTTTAGGGTATTCCTTTTGTATAGGATTGGAAAAAAAACCCTCTTGGGGAAGCCTTCTAGCAGGAGAATCCATTTTGCTTGATCGTATGAAGTGTTTAATGTTGCTCTAAAGTTGGGGGCAGGATAGGTTGGCACCCCATAAATCAATCAATGGAAATGGGTTCTTAATTAGATGAACTCATTGGACTGTGAATCGAAAAGGCCTTTTAAGGCGAAACGAAGCATGCTTTTATCTCCCCCCGGCCCAATCTGTTTTGGAAAAGAGAAATTTGATTTCCAGAGCTGCCAGGCTATCAGTTGGCACCCCTGAAAATAGAAGAAGAGGAAAATAAAAATGCAACCTGAATCCACCAGACTTTAAAGCAGGGGTCTCCAATCTTGGTCCCTTTAAGACTTGTGGACTTCAACACCCAGAGTCCCTCAGCCAGCTGGGAGTTGAAGTCCACAAGTCTTTAAAGGGACCAAGGTTGGAGACCCCTGCTTTAAAGAATAGTTGTAACTTAACTTTCAACTGTCTTGTTACCTTTTATATATATACTTTAAAACAGGAAGTTGCTCAGAACTTCCTGGATAAACCCAGCCTCTTCTGTGGTTGTAGCTTTGTTTTAATCACCTCTTTGGATAAACAGAAAGAAAATGGACTGGGATGACAAAAATAAATAAATAAAAAGTCAGAAGCCAATATATTAAATGTTTCGGCTTTAAGCGTTAAGCAGGTCACAGTCAGTTAAGGGTAAGTATTTCCTTAGCAAATGTCAAACTTCAGCATTTCCTTCAACTTTACCTTTGGCATAAGTAGATGTGAACCGGAATTAACAGAGAAAATTAACAGAGTTGGAAGGGACCTTGGAGGTCTTCTAGTCCAACCCCCTACTCAAGCAATGGCTGCCCAATTCCTTCTTAAAAATCTCCAGTGTTGTAGCACCCACAACTTCTGGAAGCAAGCAGTTCCACTCATTAACAGTTCTCACTATCAGGAAATTTCTCCTTATTTTAGGTTGGGTTTCTCCTTGATTAGTTTCCATTTTTTGCTTCTTGCCCTGCCTTTTGGTGCTTGGGAGCAGGAGTCTCCAACCTTGGTCCCTTTAAGACTTATGGACTTCAACTTCGCTGGCTGAGGGACTCTGGGAGTTGAAGTCCACAAGTCCACAAGTCTTAAAGGGACCAAGGTTGGAGACCCCTGCTTTGGAGAATAGGTTGACCCTCTCTTCTTTTCTGACAGCCTCTCAAATATTGAAACACTGCTATCATATTACACCAGTCCTTCTTTTAACTAAACTAAAAAGGCAAAGGTTCCCCTCGCATATATGTGCTAGTCGTTCCCGACTCTAGGGGGCGGTGCTCATCTCCGTTTCAAAGCCGAAGAGCCAGCGCTGTCCGAAGACGTCTCTGTGGTCATGTGGCCGGCATGACTCAACGCCAAAGGTGCACGGAACGCTGTTACCTTCCCACCAAAGGTGGCCCCTATTTGTTCTACTTGCATTTTTTACGTGCTTTCGAACTGCTAGGTTGGCAGAAGCTGGGACAAGGAACGGGAGCTCACCCCGTTACACGGCAGCACTAGGGATTCGAACCGCTGAACTGCCGACCTTTCAATCAACAAGCTCAGCGTCTTAGCCACTGAGCCACCGCTACATAATTCTTCAAGACGAGTTGCTTTTGAAGGTTCTAGAAAAAGGAAGATTCTAAAACTCTACATTGGTTAAATCGTTTATTTTATTAAAAAAAAAGGGAATCCATCCCAATTCAGCCGAGTCTAAGAGGAAATCATAACTCTTGCTTAAAAAAAAGAAAGAAAGAAAGACCAGCAGAATTTTGGCATTTGAATTTAGAGTTTTTTGCTTTAATTGGCAACTTTTACTCTCGCTTAGTTGAACCGTTCAAACATGCAAAAGGACTCTCCGGCTGGAATTTTCCAGGTATGCGACAAATCCTCGGAGACATAAAATTGTGCCTTGCCTCCCTCCCCCTCCCTCAGATTCTAGAAACACCAAGCGTGTCGTGCCGCATTACGGCTTCGACAGATGAGGTCTCAAGCACTGTCATCAATGCTCTTCAAATGCTTCATGGCTTTAATAGAATCAATGTGTCAGGAGCTGAGGGAAGCCGTGCACCCTCCAGTATCCCTTGGAATCCTGAGGGGTTCACGTAAGGCAGAGAATCAACTCCCGGTTTGTCGGCCTGGGATGGCTTTAGTCTTGCCGAATTTAAGGCAGCTTATTTTTCAACGGACGCAGAGAAAAGTCAAGAGTTATGTAACCGGCATGGCAGTGGGATTCTCTGCCTTCAGCCCTGGAGTTCGATCCTGACCGGCTCAAGGTTGACTCGGCCTCCCATCCTTCTGAGCTGTGGTGGCGCAGTGGTTAGAGTGTGGTACTGCAGGCTACTTCTGCTGACTGCTGGCCGCCTGCAATTTGGCAGTTCGAATCTCACTGGACTCAAAGTTGTACTCAGCCTTCCGAGGCGGGTAAAATGAGGACCCAGATTGTTGGAGGCAGGGGTGAAATGCTACTGGTTTGGATCAGTTCTCCTGAACCGGTAGTAAAAAAAATGCTACCAGTTTGGGAGAACTGATATTTCCAATGATCAGCTGTGCTGCACGAGTTATATTTGCTAGAAACACATGGTACAGCTGTTCCCCCCTCACTGCTCTTCTTACCTTTGCAGACTCAGAAAAGGCTTCTTAATCCTCTTTTCTCAGTGCTGCACGGTAGCGCATGAGCTGTGTATGCGTGCAAAGTGCACATTTGGTGTGCACCGCGCAGGTGCGCACGAAGCGAACTGGTAGCGAAGCGAAGCGAACCGGTAGCAGACTTCAGAGCATTTCACCCTTGGTTGGGAGGCAAAATGTTGACTCTGTGAACTGCTTAGAGAGGACTGTAAAGGACTGTAAAGTGGTATATAAGTCTAAGCGCTATTGCTATTGCTTCTGAGGTTGAAAAAATGAGGACCCAGATTGTTAGGGACAATATGCGAGACACTCTAAGCTGTTCTCTAAACTAAACAGTTCTCCAAACTGCACAGAATCTTAGCTAGAGATTCTCCTGAACCCCTGCCAACCCCCAGCAGTCGACTCCTGGTTACTATGGAAGAGAACAAATTTGGAAAGCTTAGGGAGGTAATTGGAATTAGTGCAGAGCATATGCTAAGAGAGAGAGAGAGAGAGAGAGAGAAAGAGAGAGAGAGAACAAAATTATTGTGAAGGTTCCTTTTTCCTTGGAAGTGTTTAACAAACTTCTCCAAACTGAATTAAGCAATAATTGGGATTAAGAGAGAAACTGACGTGGTGTCTCCATCAGCAAGTTTCATTCGGTTCATTTTGAACGGCGTCGGAATGTTTGCTTTTGAGATATTCTTGCTATTTTTCCTTTTATGAAGAACGTTGTGATTCAGTCCTTGCATGAATAAAAGTGTTCCAACTGGATGTATCCTGCCAAGCCACACACAAATACTTCCATGTATCATTTTTCCTTTTCAACTTTTGCCCTAGACATTTTTTTTTTTTGGGAGTGCTTGTAGTGACTTGCAACATTCAAAGAGTTTGATTGTAGGTCTAATATTGCTTAAGAAAGTGAATAAAAGGCTTTTGGGGGAAAAAAATTCCAAATTTTTCCCCAAAGTTATGTAGAAAATAATGTCTTCATGAGGTACAAGGAAAGAAGTACTTGCAAAGAACTTATTTTGTCCTTACTCAACATTTTCTCGTCCATTAGTTATAGAAGGAATCCATCCCTAAAGCTCCTTCTTGCTAATTGTCCCATTGCTTGATCTATTAAAGGTAAAGGTAAAGATTCCCCTCGCACATATGTGCTAGTCATTCCCGACTCTAGGGGGCGGTGTTCATCTCCGTTTCAAAGCCGAAGAGCCAGCGCTGTCCGAAGACGTCTCCGTGGTCATGTGGCCGGCATGACTCAATGCCAAAGGCGCACGGAACGCTGTTCCCTTCCCACCAAAGGTGGTCCCTATTTTTCTACTTGCATTTTTTACGTGCTTTTGAACTGCTAGTTGTCAGAAGCTGGGACAAGTAACGGGAGCTCACCCTGTTCTTTTTTTATTTTTATTCATAAATATTTTGAATACAGTGTATTGTCAGGGTATATCATTTACAAAAGAAAAACGAAGAAAAGACAATAAAAATATTAACACATATACTGGTAACAACAGTAATAATGTAACAGAATAGTTTTGGTTAAATTTCTTTTTATATTAGCTTATTTATAATTCTGTTAAGTATATTGGCATACTTATAGTTATAAACCATCTTTAATTCATACATAGCAATAATCTTTCTTCATCTAATTTCTACCTCTTCTCTCTCACCACTCATAAAATCTATTTCATATCAAGCAATATTCCATGTCTTCTTTGTCTTTTATTTTTAAAGTCAGTTTGTCCATCTCAGCACAATCTAACATTTTCCTAATTACATCCTTATCTGGTGGAGTGTTCTCATTTTTCGCTTGTATTATTCATAGTGAGAAAAAGTTAAAAGTTTTAGAATTGAACTCAACTCCACATTCCTATATGAACATGTCCTTCTAGTTTTCTTGCCAATGGCGCCAGTTCAATAATTTAAATTGACTCAGAGTATTTTCTTCAAATCTCAGTCTAGTCTACAACTCTGCTACTTCTTGGAGAGCTGAGTAAGATTTTTTTGAAAAGGCATTCAAGAAATATGGATGGTCTTAGAAAAGTCTTGGAATGTGCAGAAATGGATAAACTTACAAAGGAGGTACAAGAAAAAGAGGAAACAGAATATTATATAGTGTGGGAGAAATGGTACGAATGGCTAGAGGAGAGAGATAAAAGGCAAGGAAAGATCAAATAAGGAAGAGATAGGAGTAGAAATGTAACAACAAATAAGAGGAAAGAGAAAAAATGTAGCTTGTAGAAATGAAATTGGGTACACTGTTATTTAGATGAATATATGTAAATAAATTAATATTAGACTTGTATGTATAAAGGATACATTGAAATAAGGGAGAAAAAACGGACATGTTTAACTGTTGCGAAATTGTTGGAAAGAAACTATTGTTTAAAGATTCTTTTTTGTTTTTTGAAAAATGTTTAATAAAAATTATTTTTAAAAAAAAAGAAAAAAAAAGAAATATGGATGGTGATTTAATTCAGGGCGAGGCACAGTGATTGAACCAAGATGAAACATATCTGTAATGGATTGGATCCTATACTCTTTTGATGGCTGGCTACTGATATAATTTTACAGTATCCCCTTTTTATTGACCAGTCTCAGGAATCTTTTGGGAGCAATATAATACAAAATGACATTTTAAAAGCGAGGATTAAGCAGTTTCTCCAATATATGGAGAATATATATAAAGAGTTGGAGAAGCTCACAAAGTATCAAGATCTGAAATTTGAAATTGCAAGGTTATGGCATCAACTGGCCATTGTAGTTATCGACAAAATTGGCTTCCATACCAAACAATCTTGGACCGCACTTTGCAAATCTGCACGTTGACAAAATTTCCCTTTGCCAAACTGCAAAAAAGCCACATTTACTTGGCTCTTCACCTATACTAAAAGCAGGGGTGAAATGCTGACGAATTGCACCAGTTCAGGCGAACAAGTAGTAATAAAAGCTATCGGTTTGGGCGAACTGGTAGTAAACAAAAAGCGAACTGGTAATTCCAACGATCAGCTGTGTCGCGTGATTTACGATCACTAGAAAGGAGAAAATCCTGCTTTCTAGAGAATCTAAATCACGCGGCACAGCTGTTCCCCACCCCTTATTGTTCCACTTACCTTCTTAAGCTTCCTTTTTGTGCAAGAAGTGCGCATTTGGTGTGCACTACACACGTGTGTGCAGCATGCGTTTGGCACACAGTGCGCATGTGTGCGCAGTGTGCATTTGGCACATACTGCGCATGATTGCATATGGCATTCATTGTGCATGCACATGTGCAATGTGCATTTGGCGCGTGGCGTGCATGTGCGGGCAGAGAACCGGTGGCAACCTGTGGAGGATTTCACCACTGACTAAAAGCGATAAATTACATCCTCCATGTTTCTTGGGAAGAACCCAACGCGTACAAAATGCACAGGTACCGGATATGTGGTACCTTGCTCAATAGTAGTACCTGTGAGAGGGATCTTGGAGTCCTAGTGGACAACCATTTAGATATGAGCCAGCAGTGTGCAGCAGCTGCCAAAAAGGCCAACACAGTTCTGGGCTGCATCAACAGAGGGATAGAATCAAGATCAGGTGAAGTGTTAATACCACTTTATAATGCCTTGGTAAGGCCACACTTGGAATATTGCATTCAGTTTTGGTCGCCACGATGTAAAAAAGATGTTGAGACTCTAGAAAGAGTGCAGAGAAGAGCAACCAAGATGATTAGGGGACTGGAGGCTAAAACATATGAAGAACGGTTGCAGGAACTGGGTATGTCTAGTTTAATAAAAAGAAGGACTAGGGGAGACATGATAGCAGTGTTCCAATCTCTCAGGGGTTGCCCCAAAGAAGAGGGAGTCTAACTATTCTCCAAAGCACCTGAGGGCAGGACAAGAAGCAATGGGTGGAAAATGATCAAGGAAAGAATTAACTTAGAACTAAGGAGAAATTTCCTGACAGTTAGAACAATTAACAAGTGGAACGACTTGCCTTCAGAAGTTGTGAATGCTCCAATACTGGAAATTTTGAAGAAAATGTTGGATAACCATCTGACTGAGATGGAGTAGGGTTTCCTGCCTGGGCAGGGGGTTGGACTAGAAGGCCTCCAAGGTCCCTTCCAACTCTGTTGTTGTTGTTGTTGTTGTTGTATGAGGGCTAACCCCAGCTGCAGAACTTCACACGGTTGCGAACGGACAACAGTTACTCGTTGTTCATCTCCTTGACCGGCGTCATAAACCTTCTGTTCCCAATCTAACCCTCTCTTGAATTTTTCTTCTTTCTTCCAAAGGCATTAACATATAATCAAACACCCAGAGATGTCAGTTTCAGCTGTCTACCAGCTGCCCTCGTTTCCCTCGCCTTTTTTTTTTTCCAGAAGACTCAGTTGTAGGCAATTTACGGTTAGCCTGTCATGGCACAGGAAAAAAAATTATTATTTTTTTTGCAATAACCCCAAAGGAAGTAAGCTTCCGGTCTGATGAAATTAATACTGGCAGCCTTATCCCTTCCCCTGTGTCAAATGATTGATGAAACGAGTAGTTCTGGTGCTTTAAAAAGGTTGTGCTAAGTGTAGGTTTTGAGAAGCATTAAAAGACCCCCAAGAAGAGAGATGGCATGTGTGTGTGTGTGTGTGTGTGTGTGTGTGTGTGTGAATTCCTTTAAATATCTGCATCTACCAAGGACTTCAGGGCTGAAGATAAAATATGTATAAGCCCTTGGCAGCTGCAGAAGCATTGCGGTTCGTGCAAGACCATCCATAAATTAGGTATCTGCGTGAATGTGAGATTGTTGAATCCTCATTCCCCATTATTGAATTACAGTGCTCCATAAGGAAAACTCTACCAGGTTCAACTCTGCCAGGTTCAACAGGGAGTCCTCGACGAATGACCACAACTAAGCCCAAAATTCCTGTTGCTGAGTGAGCCATTGGTTGAGTGAATTGTATCCCGTTTTTCTTGCCAGATGTTGTGACCCAGGCCCAAGGAGGTAGTAAGAAACTTAGCCCGTGGAAAAACAAACTTTAATTCGAACAGCTGGGAATTACTTCATTCCCAGCGTTGTTCAACTTAAAGTAAAACAAATGCCTCCCAACACAAATTCCTCAGTTATCTCACAAACCTTAGTCCAATTAGGCAAACTGCCAAAAGCCCTTCCTGGCAAACGTCCAGAAGCCACAAAAACAAAGACGTACACGAAGCAGAAGATGGAGCAGAAGACGCAGCAACAACGTTGTTTTCCGGCAAAGCTGAAATGCCGTTGCTGGTCTATTTTAAGCCTTATGGGAGGAGCCAATCATCTCTTGGCCTTACTCCCGAGTTGTTCTTTTTGCTTGAGCTGCTCTTGCCTTCTGGCAGCTCTTCTCATGCGTGCATTAGGAACAGGCTCCTCCTGTTCCTCTGCCTCACTACTATCAGTCTCTGGAGGCTCTAGAGTCTGCACCTCACTCCCCAATGGCCCTGGCCTCACCTCAGCCTCATCGCTGTCCGACTCCATTGCCAGCTCCATAGGCTACTGACGGACCACAACACCAGAGTTGTTAAGTGAACCACTGCGGTTTCGTAAGTTAGTCACAGGGTTGTTAAGTGAATCTGGCTTCCCCATGGACTTGTCAGAAGGTCGCAAAAGGGGATCACGTGACCCCGGGGACACTGCAACCATCATAAATATGAGTCAGTGCCTAAATGTTGATCAGGTGACCAAGGGGAGGCTGCAAAGGTTGCAAGGGTGAAAATCGGCCATAAGGCAGTTGTTTTCAGTGCCGTTGTTAACTTTGAACGGTGGCAAACCAAGGACTAATCTGTAATGAAATTTGCTGTCCCCATCAATCCTCTCTTGCCTCTGTTCTTCTTTTGAATCACTGCCCTTGCCAAATTCCAAGGTAACAAACGGGGAACACACTCTTATGCACTTCGCGGCTGTCTGTTGTGCCTCGCTCGCCCCCCCCCCCCCGCCGCAGCCGGGCCCCTCTTATCTCCTGCCGGACGCTGATAGTACAGAAGAATGTCCTGGCATGCCTCCAGCTCCCAGCCCTGGCACCATGCCCGGACAAACCGAACAAACAAACCTCCTTCCAATAGCATGTGCGCCTGAAGCCAGCCACGAGCTGGGATTACCAACAGCTGGAGACGAAACGATGCAATGGATAGATCCACGCTTCCGGAGAATGGAGAGGCGATGTCAGCAAAAGGAAGGGAGGGGCAGGCCTGGATAAGTGCTGAGTCATGGCGCCACACCCCATGGCCTATATAAAGGATCTGCTTTCTGGCATTCTCTGAGTCAGGCAAAGTCTAATCTGGATTGCTGAAGTCACACCTTGGATTCCTGCCTGCCCTGAGGACTCTGATAGGACTTTGGCAGAGCTGCAGAGGCACACTTGATACGGACTTCCCCGACTCGGCCATCAGAGGAGGAATGGGACACGACACTGTCCTTGTACAGTGTTTGAATACAGGGAAAACATACTTCACACTCGGGTCTACGACAATTTGCCACGGCCAACACAATACAGCTAACTCGCCAATAACCAACTCGTCATGGCCACCTCACCATGGTCAACTTGCCACAGCCAATTTGCCACAACTAACTCGCTGCAGGACAACTTGCCATGTCCAACTCACCATAGGACCGCTCCCTGCTGGACAAGAGTTACACTAATACCAAAGAAATGGTGGAATAGACTAAATCTGCATTACTATTAATCTTCTCATAGTTCCTATCCTATCACCCATCTCCTTCTACTTATGACTGCATGACTGTAACCTTGTTGCTTTCATCCTTACGATTTATATTGACTGTTTCCTAATATGATTTGATTGCTTATTTGTACCCTATGACTATTATTAAGTGTTGTATCATTAAGTGTTAAATTTGTACCCTATGACTATCATTAAGTGTTGTACCTTACGATTCTTGATGAACGTATCTTTTCTTTTATGTACGCTGAGAGCGTACGCACCAAAGACAAATTCCTTGTGTGTCCAATCACACTTGGCCAATAAAACATTCTATTCTATTGAAGTAGCAGAACTGGCTATTGTCAGCAGCAGAGTTAACGCGCAATTAGTGTCTTGTTAATTTTGTACGTTTCGATTCAGTAAATTAGGTTTCGGAATGCGGTTATTCTCCCCTGAGGCCTCCTCAGACAAATGGCATTAATGAAGGTTGAGGTGGTGTGAAAGTTAAACCTGCATGGTTTGCTTTGATTGGTGAAGTTTCTGCTCGCTTATACGACATTGCGTATTTAAGTGAAGAATATGGCGGGGTAGGTAACTTATCAGTTGAAAAATTCATCTCACATGTCTATGGAGATTCTCAGTCATCCTGGTCACGGTTGTCCCAAAAGTGCTTTTTCAAGAGGCAACTGGAATTTCTTGGTTTTTCTTTTCTTTTCTTTTTTCTTTGAAGATGTTTCGCTTCTCCTCCAAGAAGCTTTTTTAGCTCTTCCTCATCATCTGGTCAGAGCTGAAGACGCTCCATCCCATCCCATCCCATCCCATCCCATCCCATCCCATCCCATCCCATCCCATCCCACCCCACCCCATCCCATCCCATCCTATTCTAAAGTTCAAATAGAATAGAATAGAATAGAATTTTTTATTGGCCAAGTGTGATTGGACACACAAGGAATTTGTCTTTGGTGCATAGGCTCTTAGTGTACATAAAAGAAAAGAATAGAATAGAATAGAATAGAATAGAATAGAATAGAATAGAATAGAATAGAATAGAATAGAATAGAATAGCATTTATATTGGCCAAGTGTGATTGGACACACAAGGAATTTGTCTTGGTGCATAGGCTCTCAGTGTACATAAAAGAAATCAAGGTACAACATTTACAACACAAATGATGGTCAATATATCAATATAAATCATAAGGATTACCAGCAACAAAGTTACAGTCATACAGTCATAAGTGGAAAGAGATTGGTGATGGGAACGATGAGAAGATTAATAGTAGTGCAGATTCAGTAAATAGTCTGACAGTGTTGAGGGAATTATTTGTTTAGCAGAGTGATGGCCTTCGGGAAAAAACTGTTCTTGTGTCTAGTTGTTCTGGTGTGCAGTGCTCTATAGCGTTGTTTTGAGGGTAGGAGTTGAAACAGTTTATGTCCTGGATGTGAGGGATCTGTAAATATTTTCACGTATTTCAGTACAAGATATCCTGGCTTTCTTAATGGTTCTAGCAACGGGCCAGGAAATTTAATGAAAGGGTTTGAGAAGCGAGAATATTTTGCAGCGAGGTAGGAAAGAAGCGTCTCTTGAGTTTTCGCTCGGGGCCATG
Organism: Ahaetulla prasina; assembly: GCF_028640845.1. Classification (NCBI taxonomy): domain Eukaryota; kingdom Metazoa; phylum Chordata; class Lepidosauria; order Squamata; family Colubridae; genus Ahaetulla; species Ahaetulla prasina. The sequence continues at coordinate 14,155,127 of NC_080547.1, forward strand.
ACACAGATAGCCTTTTATTCTCTAAAAGAGGTAAGTGCTGCCGTGGGAAGACAGATTAGTTTGAAGCGCTGCCTTTGTGACAGCAGCCAAATGCAAAGGTTCTCCATTAATGAGGTGTTCTGGAATTGTATCACTCACGCTGCAACCTGCCGAACAAGAAGGGAAAAAAAAAACATGAGAAGACGACGGGATTTTGAAGGATTATGAAATTGAGTTCCTTCCACAGAATGCTGAGCATCCCCATTCAACATTAGTCAGGCTGCCTGAAGCAGATGCCGGTTCTAATTGAGCAACAGCTGGAGGCTTACAAGTTTTCCATTACAGCTTGGAAACTTTCTCTGCCTGAGATTTCGAATAAATCTCCTGTTTTAAGAGTGAAATGAGATTTTTCACCCCAACTCATCTACTTCAGGACTGTACAGTCTCTTGTCTTGGGGGTGGGGGGGTCTTCTCTGGAACGTGCTGCCTCTGTCAGGCCTGGAAGCCATCTTCTGGCCTGCCACATTTACTATTGTGGGAAATTGGGAAGGGGGATTGTATGGAGCATGGGTGATATGTAGTCATAATAACATTCCTTTCTCAGGGAGTCAAGGACATATTGCCCTGCACCTGGATGGATGAAACTGGGACGCATCTCCAGTTGGGATGGTGCTTTGATTGGACCATGTGATGGACATGTGGGTGCTAGGCAGGGATTTGGACTTTCCTTTGGGTGGGGAAAACCTGGAAGCTTTCAGATTCGGGTTTTCCCAGATGTGCCAATATGACATCTCTAATGAAATGGAACTTTGAGGAACTCCAAGCCTCGGAGTCTTCTTTCGTTGGGGGTGTTACTTGCAACCCTGACAGCCTCTTCATTGGGAAGCTATGGTGGTCCTACCAACACTGCCCCCTACTCTCCATCACCCAGTGTGATTGGACGGTGTGTCCATTTGTCTATTGTAAGGATCATTTTTTTTTTTTTTGCTTTAGCCCTGCAGAGCATGTGTGAGTTCGAGTTCCAAATGACGTGACTTGAAGCCGATCTCTTCCACTAGGTTGACTTTGATATTAAAAATGGAAGACACCGGGGACGTTCTGCATCCCGAGCAGAATACAAGTGGCGAGTGTCAGACTTTTGCAATTTTTTCTAAACGCTCCTCTAAACTTCGGCTGACAGGGACATGAAGTTTTCTACTCAGAAGGAAGCCAAGCCACATTGCCACAACAAGTGAGAAAGTCACATTATTCCAAAACGGCAGGCCTGGCAGATGTGATAGACAATGAAAGCTTTATTTTGAACCTGTCAGACAAAGAGCTATGGTTTGTTATGTATTTTTTTTATTACATTGCCATTGTTTACACCTTAAGCTTGTCCCAAAACTTGAATTCCTGTTTTCAAAACAAATATGAATTAACCTTGTACATTGCTTGACAAGAGATAGGATGTTGTGGTCCGCCAGCAGCCTGAAGAGCTGGCAACGGAGTCGGACAGCGATGAGGCTGAGGAAAAACATGGGCCAATCCTGGAGGCTGGGGAAGGCCTGGATGAGGGCTCTGCGTCAGAGGTAGAGGTGGGGCCAGGGCCATCGGGGAGTGAGGTGCAGACTCTGGAGCTTCCAGAGGCTGACAGTAGTGAGGCAGAGGAACAGGAGGAGCCTGTTCCTAATGCACACATGGGAAGAGCTGCCAGAAGGCAAGAGCAGCTAAAGCAAAGAAGAGGACTCGGAAGTAGGGCCAAGAGATGATTGGCCCCTCCCATAAGGCTTAAAAGACCAGCAACAGCATTTGGGCTCTTTGTCGGAAAACAACGTTGATAGACTTGTTTCTTGTCTTGCTGCATTTATTTCTTCTCGACGTCTGTTTGTTTTTGAAATGATTGAATGTACTATTACCTACTTGGGCCTGGGTCAGAACATAGGAGTAGAGCAGAGGTGAAATCTACTTATCTTCCTTACCGGCTCGGGAGTGCATGCGCCCCGTGCACACATCATAAGTGCTTGTAGACCTGCGCATGCACGGAAGGTCAAAAACACATTACTTCCTGGTTAAAACCAGGAAGTAATGACACCCGGGCGGGTGGGTGGGCAGGCGGAGCTTTGCTCAGCCATCGCTACGGGATCACCGAACTACCAACTGTGATCGCTATCAGATTGCACGATCCGGTCCGATCCGGTAGCATTTTACCCCTGGAGTAGAGATATTACAAATACTTCTCGACAGAAAAAGCATTAGAGTGTTAACTTTGCGGCTAGTCATGTCGTGTAGGAAGTTAGCACCCACCTTTCTCCTAGGAAAATGAGATATTTTAGGAAATATTAAAAGGGCAGAATGTTTCCCCTAAAAGAGAGGCAGAAACTCAGCTCCCCCCCCCACTTTGTCAATGGGCCAGTCCATTCTACCCAACAAAGATCTACCTCCTTCAGGCAGAGCCATAGTAGGAATTGCCCAAAGGCCTTTCATTACATCATCACCCAGCACGAGTCAACCAAGCTTGGGATTCAAAAGACAATCTACAAAGTTACCCCTGCATGGCCCCATGGGAGTCTGACAACCAATCAGAACACAAGATCAAATTCAAAAGCCCAGAGAGGGCAATAAAACCCAGGCATTCTTAACAATCTCTTCCCCTTCCCCTCTTAACGATCTCTTCCCCTTAACAAATCCCTTCCCCAAACAATTGAAGGGGTTGCCTATATCCAAGAAAATAATAATTAAAAAAATCTACTTAGGAGGAGAAATTGCATATATTTTAAAGGAGAAGGTTCTTCATGCTATATGTTTGAATGAATGTTGGTGGGTTTTAATAAAGTTCATTCAGTTTGAAAGCCTTTAATAGGATCAGCTCACCGAAAAACCAGGAAGGATTTGGAGAACTGGCATCAGAGAATCACGCTGAAGAAGGCAAAACATTTGCACTTTTGTTACGATGAAAAGAGAAAATCGGTGTTTTCTCTTTAGGGAAGCGTGGAAGCAATTTATTATGCAGGAGACCCCTAAATGCATGCTTGGGGGAGGCGGGGGGGCTAAGAATAATCTAGAGGCTTGGAATGTACTTTCCTTTCGCTTGCATAAAATATAAACGCCACTAAGGCAGGATCTGTTGGGACTCTGGTGTTCAGAACCAATGAGGGGGGCAGAAAGAGTTTAACTGAGCTGAAATAGCAATATTTGAACCGTGTTTATTCCCAACGTATTTTCCACGTTTGGACTTGAAAATGTACAGTAGATTCCTATTGTGATCTTCCTTCCTTCCTTCCTTCCTTCCTTCCTTCCTTCCTTCCTTCCTTCCTTCCTTCCTTCCTTCCTTCCTTCCTTCCTTCCTTCCTTCCCTCTTTTCCTCCCTCCCTCCTTTCCTTTCCTTTCATCCCTCCTCCTCCCTCCGTCTCTTCCTTCCTTTCTCACTCTATCCTCCTCCTCCTTCCCTCCCTCTCCCTCCTTCCTCCTCCCTCCTTTCCTTCCCTTCTCCTCCTTCTGTCTCTCCCTCTTCCTGCCTCCCTTTATCCCTCTCTGCTCCTCTCCCTCTCTCCCTCCTTTCCTTCCTTCCCTCCCTCTCCCTCTCCCTTCCCTCCCTCCTTCCCTTCCCTTCCCTTCCCTCCCTCCCTCCCTCCCTTCCTCCTATGCTCCAGTCGACCCCATCCCTGCCTAGTTAAATGTTTCCCTTCTTCCCCTTTTGTTTTTCAATCTTTTAGTGATCTTTAAACAGGTCCTCCCAAAGTGCTGCTGTGAGAATTCACAAGATTCACCAGGAACAGATTGTAAAGTGATAACCACGTGAGTCCTATCTGTTACCGCTTGTAACATCTCAGCATAAAAGAACTTTTAATTATGGCTGAAGGGCCCAGCTGCCGGCACTGCTTTTAGAGAGGTGGTCTCCGGAGGTTCCCTTTTAAAAAATATTTTGCAAAAAGGAATTAGAAGCTGGATCAAGCCAAAGGCTATGTGGTTCACCCTGCTCTTTCCACCAAGGCAAACAGAAGCTGAAATGAAGTTTGTACATGAGGAGGAAGGAGGGGGATTAGAATTAGAAAAAAAAGAAAAAAGAGGAGGAAGAGGAAAAAGAAGAAGGAGGAGGAGGTTGAGAAGAAGAAGATGGAAGAAGAAGAAGAAGAGAAGGAGAAGGATGAAAGGAAGAGGAAGGAGGAGGAGGAGAGGAAGAGGAAGAAGAAGAAGTAACATTTTTAAAAAAAAACATATATTTTTTTGCCTTTAAAAGGAAAAAAAAGAGCCTCTGATGAACATGCGGCTCAGCTAGGATCGTCAAAGCCTTTCAAAAGCATTTTTTCTACAACCTCTTCGGCCGAAGAGGTTGTAAAAAAATGCTTTTAAAAGGCTCCTTTTTTCTTTTAAAGGCAAAAAAAAATTGTTTCTAAAAGAAAACAAAAGCCTTTGACGATCAGGCAACTCAGCTGGGATCGTCAGAGGAGCCTTTTAAAAGCATTTTTTTTGACAACCTCTTCAGCCGAAAGAGGTTGTCGAAAAAATGATTTTAAAAGTTAAAAAAAATGTTGGCCATGCCCACCCAGTCACATTATCCCCCCCCCCAACAAGCCACACCCACAGAACCGGTAGTAACAAATTTTACATTTCACCCTTGCTCTCAGTCCTTCTCAGCCAAGCCTACCACACAAGATTGTGCCTGGATTGGAAAAGGAAATGTTGTGTATATGCTGGGGGTTTGCAGGGGTTCAGGAGAACCTCCAGCTATGTTTCTGTTGAAAACCCCCCAAATCCCACTCCTGGCTGGCCCCGCCCACCCCTCCCCTCCCAGGAGTCCCCATGTGGCCCGTTTTGGATGCAGGTAAGTGTAGGGCACGCATGGAGACTTGGGGAGGGCCTCCATGCGCATCAGTGCATAAGCGCACCTGCATGCCTACCGTCCCTGTCCTAATATTCCTTTTTTTACTTACTCTTTTCATGTATCCAAATTATGTTTATACTTTTACCTATTATTTATTAAACAGGTAAACAGCCTAAAACATATGAAGAACTTTGGATCACCTAAACTGGTCGGTCATGCATGTCCATCTGCGGGTTATGGAGAGGATTGGACTGGATTGGAATAGCTTGGACTGGTCTATGGACCCGGACAGACCGATAGCCATTTCTACTTGACTAAGACCTTGTAGAACTATTCCCCATAGGCACACTATGGAGATTGCCGGCCTGTCTGTTCCTGCTCTGTCATCGCTATCCGGTTCCTGCTCCATCTGTCCTTTTACCAACTGGACTCCCGCTGGAAGATTCACCATTTTATCTCTTTGGGATTTTACCATCTTAGCATCCCTCGTCGATTCACACTTTTTCTATGCGCTACACTGTACATGAACTCTTGCGCCTGCGAGGTGCCCCCGCCTCGCAGGAATGGCCCATATCGCTACCAAGGGCCGGCCTCAATGACGGGTCTTGGGACCCACAGAGGTGGCATGCGAGAAGAAAGAGCCTTTGGGGGTTTTTAGACAGGGCAATTTTAAGGGGTGGGAGGGGTAGGGCGGGTGATGGGGTAGCCCGTCGAGGGAAACCAGTTCCAGCGCATGCTCGTGGCGACTGTCAAATGGGTTCGGAGGTTATGGGGGGGGAGTGTGTTCCTTTGTGTGAGGGTGAGTCTATTTGCACGGTAAGTGGGAGGGGCAGATATGGCGGAAGGGGGGGATCGTATCGATGTAAGGGGTCACGCGTTCGATGTATGCAGGCGATCGCGTGCCCCGATCCCCCTGACTTCACCCGTTTCCCGGATGGTCAAGACTCTCAGAGCCTGGGCCTTCGTCTGATGTTATGCAACGCACGGTCCGTGGCCAATAAGGCCCCCTAATATATGATCTGATTCAGGGGTGCCACGGATATTATAGGCGCACGGAGACCTGGTTGGGTACTGAAGGGGCGTGCCCTGGTCGAGATGTGCCCACCGGGTTTCCGTGCATTCCATCAGCCGAGGCCCAGGGTAGGGGTGGAGGGTGGCGGTTGTTATTAAAGAGAGTCTAGAGCCGAGGGAGACCACTGTACCTCAGATTGCCGGGTGTGAATCCTCTTTGTGAGGTGGGGTCGTAGATGTCAGTTGGGCTTGCTGGTCGCACCTGGCTCCTTGCTGCGTGACAGCTGCCCTGCCCGAGCTTCTAGAGGTGCTTGCCGGGTGGCAGTGGAGACCCCAGACTTTTAGTCATGGGGACTTTAATCTGCCATCTGCTGGCTCGCCATCGACGGTAGCTCGGGAGTTCTTGGCTTCCATGACGGCCTTGGACCTGACTCAAGTAGTGGATGGCCCCACTCACATCGGGGAGGCACACTGGACCTGATTTTGTCTCTGGTCAGTGGTTGAGAGATCTGGACTTAAAGGAAATAGTCATTGAACCTTTGTCATGGTCAGATCACTCTCCTTCGCCTGGACTTTCTGACCGCTACCCAACACCGCAGGGAGACGGAACCATTACGTTGGTACCGTCCCAGGCGCCTAATGGACCCAGAGAGGTTTCAGACGGAGCTTGGGCCACTTCCTGAGGGTCTGGCTCACGGCACGGCAGAGGAACTAGCTGCAGCCTGGGAACGGGCTGCGGCTGGGGCCTTAGACCGTGTCGTGCCTTTGCGGCCTCTGACCCGGCGCAGATCCCAACCGGCTCCTTGGTTCTCCGAGGAGCTGAGGGGGATGAAACGCCGGAGAAGACGCCTAGAGAGTTCCTGGAGGTCCAGCCGCTCAGAGGCTGATCGGACACTAGTTAGATCCTATACTAGGACCTACCTAGTGGCACTGAGGGAAGCGAGGCGTTGCTACGCCTCCTCCCTCATTGCGTCGGCAGATAACCGCCCAGCTGCCCTGTTTCGGGTGACCCGCTCCCTCCTTCACCAGGGGGAGCGGGATGACCCGTTGCAGGGACGTGCTGAGGAGTTTAACGGTTATCTATACGATAAAATCGTTCAGCTTAAGGACGGTCTGGACCAAAATTGTGGCGATTCGGATGGGGCGTCTGAGGGCGGTCTTGGTGGTGTTGTCTGGGATGAGTTTGGCCCTGTGGCTCCCGAGGACATGGACAGGGTGCTGGGTAGACTGGATGGCACCACGTGTTTACTGGACCCGTGCCCCTCCTGGCTGGTGCTGGCCACCAGGAGGTGACACGAGGCTGGCTCCAGGGATTACGAGTGCTTCCTTGTTGGAGGGAGTCTTCCGCCGCCTTGAAGAAGGCAAAACATTTGCACTTTTGTTACGATGAAAAGAGAAATCGGTGTTTTCTCTTTAGGGAAGCGTGGAAGCAATTTATTATGCAGGAGACCCTAAATGCATGCTTGGGGGAGGGGGCTAAGAATAATCTAGAGGCTTGGAATGTACTTTCCTTTCGCTTGCATAAAATATAAACGCCACTAAGGCAGGATCTGTTGGGACTCTGGTGTTCAGAACCAATGAGGGGGGCAGAAAGAGTTTAACTGAGCTGGAATAGCAATATTTGAACCGTGTTTATTCCCAACGTATTTTCCACGTTTGGACTTGAAAATGTACAGTAGATTCCTATTGTGATCTTCCTTCCTTCCTTCCTTCCTTCCTTCCTTCCTTCCTTCCTTCCTTCCTTCCTTCCTTCCTTCCTTCCTTCCTTCCTTCCCTCCCTTCCCTCTTTTCCTCCCTCCCTCCTTTCCTTTCATTCCTCCTCCTCCCTCCCTCCGTCTCTTCCTTCCTTTCTCACTCTATCCCTCCCTCCCTCCCTTCTCTCCCTCTCCCCTCCCTTCCCTCCCTCCCTCCTTTCCTTCCCTTCTCCTCCTTCTGTCTCTCCCTCTTCCTGCCTCCCTTTATCCCTCTCTGCTCCTCTCCCTCTCTCCCTCCTTTCCTTCCCTCCCTCCCTCTCCCTCTCCCTCTCCCTTCCCTCCCTCCCTCCTTCCCTTCCCTTCCCTCCCTCCCTCCCTTCCTTCCTTCCTCCTATGCTCCAGTCGACCCCATCCCTTCTGTTTCCCTTCTTCCCCTTTTGTTTTTCAATCTTTTAGTGATCTTTAAACAGGTCCTCCCAAAGTGCTGCTGTGAGAATTCACAAGATTCACCAGGAACAGATTGTAAAGTGATAACCACGTGAGTCCTATCTGTTGCCGCTTGTAACATCTCAGCATAAAAGAACTTTTAATTATGGCTGAAGGGCCCAGCTGCCGGCACTGCTTTTAGAGAGGTGGTCTCCGGAGGTTCCCTTTTAAAAAATATTTTGCAAAAAGGAATTAGAAGCTGGATCAAGCCAAAGGCTATGTGGTTCACCCTGCTCTTTCCACCAAGGCAAACAGAAGCTGAAATGAAGTTTGTACATGAGGAGGAAGGAGGGGGATTAGAATTAGAAAAAAAAGAAAAAAGAGGAGGAAGAGGAAAAAGAAGAAGGAGGAGGAGGTTGAGAAGAAGAAGATGGAAGAAGAAGAAGAAGAGAAGGAGAAGGATGAAAGGAAGAGGAAGGAGGAGGAGGAGAGGAAGAGGAAGAAGAAGAAGTAACATTTTAAAAACATATATTTTTGCCTTTAAAGGAAAAAAGAGCCTCTGATGAACATGCGGCTCAGCTAGGATCGTCAAAGCCTTTCAAAAGCATTTTTCTACAACCTCTTGGCCGAAGAGGTTGTAAAAATGCTTTTAAAACTCCTTTTTCTTTAAAGGCAAAAAATTCTTTCTAAAGAAAACAAAAGCCTTTGACGATCAGGCAACTCAGCTGGGATCGTCAGAGGAGCTTTAAAAGCATTTTTGACAACCTCTTCAGCCGAAGAGGTTGTCGAAAAAATGATTTTAAAAGTTAAAAAAAATGTTGGCCATGCCCACCCAGTCACATTATCCCCCCCCCAACAAGCCACACCCACAGAACCGGTAGTAACAAATTTTACATTTCACCCTTGCTCTCAGTCCTTCTCAGCCAAGCCTACCACACAAGATTGTGCCTGGATTGGAAAAGGAAATGTTGTGTATATGCTGGGGGTTTGCAGGGGTTCAGGAGAACCTCCAGCTATGTTTCTGTTGAAAAACCCCCAAATCCCACTCCTGGCTGGCCCCGCCCACCCCTCCCCTCCCAGGAGTCCCCATGTGGCCCGTTTTGGATGCAGGTAAGTGCAGGGCGCGCATGGAGGCTTGGGGAGGGCCTCCATGCGCATCACTGCACAAGCGCACCTGCATGCCTACCGTCCCTGTCCTAATATTCCTTTTTTTACTTACTCTTTTCATGTATCCAAATTATGTTTATACTTTTACCTATTATTTATTAAACAGGTAAACAGCCTAAAACATATGATGAACGGTTGCAGGAACTGGGAATGTCTAGTTTAATGAAAAGAAGGACTAGGGGAGACATGATAGCTGTGTTCCAATATCTCAGGGGCTGCCCCAAAGAAGAGGGAGTCGGGCTGTTCTCCAAAGCACCTGAGGGTAGAACAAGAAGCAATGGGTGGAAACTGATCAAAGAAAGAAGCAACTTAGAACTAAGGAGAAATTTCCTGACAGTTAGAACAATTAATAAGTGGAACGACTTGCCTGCAGAAGTTGTGAATGCTCCAACACTGGAAATTTTTAAGAAAATGTTGGATAACCATCTGTCTGAGATGGTGTAGGGTTTCCTGCCTGGGCAGGGGGTTGGACTAGAAGGCCTCCAAGGTCCCTTCCAACTCTGTTGTTATATTGTTATATTGTTGTTATTATTTTATTTATTTATTAATCGTATTTATATCCCGCCCTTCTCCCGAAGGACTCAGGGCGGTTAACAGCCAATTATTTATTTATTTATTTATTTATTTATTGAATTTTTATACCGCCCTTCTCCCGAAGGACTCAGGGCGGTGTACAGCCAGGATAAAACTCAATATATATACAATTAAAACCAGAATTTTAAACGAAGCAAATTACAAAAAAGGCCAACATTAAAATTTAAAAAATTTAAAACACTAAGACAATAAAACCCAATTTAAAATAGTAAAAACTATTATGCCAGTCCCGCTTGAATAAATAAATATGTTTTTAGTTCACGGCGAAAAGTCCAAAGATCAGGCACTTGGCGTAAGCCAGGGGGAAGTTCATTCCAGAGCGTCGGCGCTCCAACAGAGAAGGCCCTGCTCCTGGGGGCCGCCCGCCGACACTGTTTGGCGGACGGCACCCTGAGAAGACCCTCTCTGTGGGAGCGTACGGGTCGGTGGGAGGCATAGGGTAAAAAAAACCACATTATATACAAGTTAAAAACAGAATAAAATTAATATAACTGATGGCCAAATTTCCTAAAAACTAAACAATAACAATCTTAAACCCCATTAAAACAGCATTTTTAGGCTAGTCCTGCTCAATGGAATAAAAGAGTCTTCAGCTCGCGGTGGAAGGTCCGGAGGTCGGGGAGTTGGCGAAGCCCCGGAGGCAGCCCATTCCAGAGGGCAGGAGCCCCCACAGAGAAGGCCCTCCCACTGGGAACCGCCAGTCGACATTGTCTAGCCGACGGCACCCCGAGGAGGCCCTCCCTGTGAGAGCACACAGGTCGATGGGAGGCTGTTGGTGGCAATAGGCGGTCCCGTAAATTATCTTATATATGACTGACAAAATAATAGAAATTAAAAAAAAACAAAAAAACAGGCCCACCAGAAGTTCGGGAAGCAAACCAAGTTTCTACAGGAAGTATATTTGAGAGGCAAGAAGTATCAGATTGCGATGTTTGAATACAGCTTTTTGCAAGCCACCCTTTTTCCCCCTGAAAGAGGCCATTACGTCTAGGGCTATGCACCAACAGGGCTCTGCTTATTTCTGCTGGTGTGTAACTCATTGCTGTTTCTCCTTCAGTGAATAATATCGCCACATCTTTTGAATTATTCACTGCTGACCTTTATGGGGGCAGAGAAAGAAAAAAAAAAGAAGAAGGAAAACAAGCCAGATTTATTTTTTTGGGGGGGGAATGCAAATATGCTTCTTTGGCCCACGGCGCCGTTGTGTTTGGGGGTTAAAATTAAACAACTTGCTTGAAAAATGTGAGAGCAAAAGTCTTCCATTCCCTCACAAGCCTCCAGCAAATGTGGTCTGCGCAAGAGAAGAGGATTCGTTGCTCTGTTAATGTTCAGAAAAATCACTTTTATCGAGTGCAAACTAATGACTGCATTTCGCTTTCTGCTGGCTTATGCTGCCCTTTTCCCGCCAATTATTCCATTATTATCCGGATTGATCAGGGTATCTGAACTGTTTTGAATGAACTTAAGAAGAACGGATGTTGTTTGTTACAAGAGTTCATCTTTAGTTAGATGCTTCTGTTTTCATTATGGTTTAGAGAAGGGCATTCAATCACTTAATTGTTCCTTTCTAATCTAGCCCTCCATCTAAGGTTATTGTCATTTTTTTACTGCGAATACACCAGCCCACATTAAAAATGAAATTCTGTTGCCTGCTTTCAAGAGAAAGTGTATATATCTCTATCTCTATCTATCTATCATCTCTATCTATCTATCTATCTATCTATCTATCTATCTATCTATCTATCTATCTATCTATTTATCTATCTTTTCTGAGGTTTTCGCGGGTGTTTGTATGTAGGTCTTTGGTTATTCGGGTTTTCTCCCTCGTAAAATTGGAAGTGTCTTGGCGACATTTCGACGAAGTCTCATTCGTCATCTTCAGGCTGGTGTTTATAGCTTCATGCTTCCAGGAGCAAATATAGAGATATCTATCTATCTATCTGTCTGTCTATCTATCTATCTATCTATCTATCTATCTATCTATCTATCTATCTATCTATCTATCTATCTATCTATCTATCTTTTCTGAGGTTTTTGCGGGTGTTTGTATGTAGGTCTTTGGTTATTCGGGTTTTCTCCCTCGTAAAATTGGAAGTGTCTTGGCGACATTTCGACGAAGTCTCATTCGTCATCTTCAGGCTGGTGTTTATAGCTTCGTGCTTCTAGGAGCAAAGATAGAGATATCTATCTATCTGTCTGTCTGTCTGTCTGTCTGTCTGTCTGTCAATTCAGAAAATATTAAGCCTGGTTTTATGCAGTCTTTATTTACATGGTACCTAAGGGCTATGCTATGTTGATTGGTCTACAGGCAAAAAAAAAAAAACCTCCGCTCGCATCACGGAGATTTTAGGTTGCGCAAAATTCTTTCAGGTTTGCTTCAGGGGTGGGTTTCAAAATTTTTTGCTACCAGTTCTGTGGGTGTGGCTTGGTGGGCGTGGTGTGGCTTGGTGGGCGTGGCTTGGTGGGCATAGCAGGGGAAGGATACTGTAAAATCTCCATTCCCTCCCCAATCCAGAGGAAGGATACTGCAAAATCCCCATTTCCTCCCCACTTCAGGGGAAGGATATTGCAAAATCCTCGTTCTCTCTCCAATCCAGGGGAAGGATACTGTAAAATCCCCATTCCCTCCCCACTCCAGGGGAAGGACTGTAAAATCTCCATTCCCTCTCCACTCTAGGGGAAGGATACTGTAAAATCTCCATTCCCTCCCCACTCTAGGGGAAGGATACTGTAAAATCTCCATTCCCTCCCCACTCCAGGGGAAGGTTACTGTAAAATCTCCATTCCCACCCCACTCCAGGGGAAGGTTACTGCCAAATCCCCATTTCCTCCTAATCAGCTGGGACTTGGGAGGCAAAGAATAGATGGGGGTGGGGTCAGTCAGAATTTTTACTACCGGTTCTCTGAACTACTCAAAATTTCTGCTACCGGTTCTCCAGAACTGGTCAGAACCTGCTGAAACCCATCTCTGGTTTGCTTGCAGATAATGAAGCAGCTGCAAATTGTGATATTTTTTTTCCGGCCTCAGCCACAAAAGGAGAGAAGGGAGGAAAAAAACCCCCACACATGCTAGCATTTGAATAATTTACATCTCCTCTTTCCTCCCACGCCTCTAAGTTGGGCCTCTCTAGGTGTTAGAAGTTCATAATTCCCATACATTATGCGTGTGAAGGAGGGTGTGTTTTGCCAAAGATGTGACTCTCGGTTGGGAGGTGGGAAGAGGGAGGATTGGTGCAAAAATTAGGCTTGTCTCTCACCTGCCTTTTGCAGATGGAAAAACTGAGGTGTAGGAATTTGGGAACGATGGAGCCGCTGAGATTTTTGTGAGAACCGGCTGAGCTTCTCAATGTGATTTTGTGGGGTAGGTCGAGGGCGATATGAAAAGTAGCTTTGCTTTTCCGGCTAAGCTATTAATTCCCATTGTGCATCAGCTTAATTTTTATCAAGGATTCTGGAAATTATAGTTTGCGACGGCTTAAACCCTCCTCAGTGTTCTTCGTTTCCATCTGGCAAGGCTACCCTTTTCTCCGAGAGAGATAATGACAATTAAGTTTGACTAAGACGGTACTATGCAGATTTGGCCCCGAAGTTATAGATAACAGCAAGTGGAATTATTCCGAAGTGTATCTCTAGTTTAAGACACCCAGAATTAATGCCTGTAAATATTCCCTCATGCCTGAAAGTCAACACAGGCATTTTGTGCTTCTGTTTATTCAGCAGTTTAGATGGCTTTCAAGATAAAACACGGAGGAGATGTGATATTCAGTTTATTTGTTTGACTTCTCTTTATTGTAAATTGTATTGTACGCTTGTTCTCACTGCTATTAGCTTAGGGTTTTTTTATTATAAATAGCAACATTAATTGCAATACCTTCCTTCCTTCCATTCTTCCTCCCTTCCATTTTTTCCTCCCTTCCATTTTCCCTTCCTTCCTTTCATTTTCCTTCCTTCTTTTCTTTCCTCCCTCCCTCCCTCCTTCATTTCATTTTTCTTTCTTTCTTTCTTTCTTTCTTTCTTTCTTTCTTTCTTTCCTTCCTTCCTTCCTTCCTTCCTTCCTTCATTCATTCATTCATTCCTTCCTTCTCTCCCTCTCTTCCACTTTTCTTCCCTTCCTTCCTTTCAGCTTTTCTCCCTCCCTCCCTTCCATTTTTTCCCACCCATTTTTCCTTCCTTCCTTCCTTCCTTCCTTCCTTCCTTCCTTCCTTCCTTCCTTCCTTCCTTCCTTCCTTCCTCCCTTCCTCCCTCCCTCCCTCCCTCCCTCCCTCCCTCCAGATAATTTCAGAGAAAATTGGCTGAAATGGATGATAAGAGACTCAGCGGTAGTATTCATTTAGCAACCAGAATTGGGACTGCCAACTTGGTCATTGAGCAAAGCACTCTCTAAACAGAACATCCCAATTTTACGATCTGACTTCAGCTTTCCTTTGCTTGACAGACCTGTGAAGGCCGTAAATGTCAGAACCGGTTGCAAAGCTAACTTTTCCATCACCACTGTGACTGCAAATGGACGCTAAGTGAGACGGTTGTTAAACGAGGACCACCTGAATGCATTCCTCCCCTCAGTTGCCCATATTGCAACATATTGACATCCAGAAAACTCCAATTTGCTATGGGAGTCCAAGCCAGGCTAGTGGGGGGGCCTAGAATCTCTCCAGGCCCAGTCATCAGTGGTGTAATTCAATTTTTTTTGCTACCAGTACTGTGGGCATGGCTTGGTGGGCATGGCAGGGGACGGATACTGCAAAATCCCCATTCCCTCCTCACTCTAGGGGAAGGATACTGCAAAATCTCCATTCCCACCCCACTCCAGGGGAAGGATACTGCAAAATCCCCATTCCCTCCTCACTCCTAGGGGAAGGATACTACAAAACCACCATTCCCACCCCACTCCAGGGGAAGGATACTGCAAAATCCCCATTCCCACCCCACTCCAGGGGAAGGATACTGCAAAATCTCCAGTCCCACCCCACTCCAGGGGAAGGATACTGCAAAATCCCCATTCCCAGCCCACTCCAGGGGAAGGATACTACAAAACCACCATTCCCACCCCACTCCAGGGGAAGGATACTGCAAAATCCCCATTCCAGGGAAAGGATACTACAAAATCCCCATTCCCACCCCACTCCAGGGGAAGGATACTACAAAATCCCCATTCCCACCCCACTCCAGGGGAAGGATACTGCAAAATCCCCATTCCCACCCCGCTCCAGGGGAAGGATACTACAAAACCACCATTCCCACCCCACTCCAGGGAAAGGATACTGCAAAATCCCCATTCCCAGCCCACTCCAGGGGAAGGATACTACAAAACCACCATTCCCAGTCCACTCCAGGGGAAGGATACTACAAAACCACCATTCCCACCCCACTCCAGGGGAAGGATACTACAAAATCCCCATTCCCACCCCACTCCAGGGGACGGATACTACAAAGTCCCCATTCCCACCCCACTCCAGGGGAAGGATACCGCAAAATCCCCATTCCCACCCCACTCCAGGGGAAGGATACTGCAAAATCCCCAGTCCCAGCCCACTCCAGGGGAAGGATACTGCAAAATCTCCATTCCCCACCCTGTGACCAGCCAGAGGTGGTATTTGCCGGTTCTGTAAACTACTCAAAATTTCCGCAACCGGTTCTCCAGAACCTGCTGGATTTCACCCCTGCCAGTCACCCCTGTTTAAAACGGGGCGCTCTCCTTCCTTGTGTTACACAGAGGAGTCGCCACAAGGACATCTCCAACAGAGAACGAGGGCGTTTTCATTTTTGACACTTTCTGGGCCAAGCGTGTCTGACCTTCTCGTGCTTTTGTCTCTAATGACCGCGACAATTTTGCTCCCTCTCCCCCTCCCTCCACATTTAGAAACCTACAAGCTAAACAGACTGGAATGATTTCTCTGGATCAATAAGCTGCAAAGCATTCCAGGGCAAGGGAAAAAAATTTTTTAAACATTTTTTTTTACAAGGCCACCCGGTGGCTGAAAGATCCACGTGCATTAGAGCGCCCCCTGGTGGTTGCTCAAGAAGGAGATGTTAAAACATTCAGTTCCTCCATTCGGAAAAACAGTGGCTTTCAGGTGTGAAAGTGTTTTTTTGTAAGTACAAGTCTGGCTAGTCTAGAGGAAAGAAAGAATTAGGGGTGACACGATAGCAGTATTTCAGTATTTGAAGGGCTGCCACAAAGAAGAGTGGGGGGGCTGTCAAATCCAGCAGGTTCTGGAGAACCACTAGCGGAAATTTTGAGCAGTTCGGAGAACCGGCAAATACCACCTCTGTTTAGCCCCGGAGTAGGGGTGGGAATGGAGATTTTGCAATATCCTTTCCAGGAGTGGAGTGGGAATGGGGATTTTGGCGTTTCCTTTCCCCAGGAGTGGGTGGGAATGGGGATTTTGCAGTATCCTTCCCCCAGGAGTGGGGTGGGAATGGGGATTTTGCAGTATCCTTCCCCCAGGAGTGGGGTGGGAATGGGGATTTTGCAATATCCTTTCCCCAGGAGTGGGGTGGGAATGGGGATTTTGCAGTATCCTTCCCCCCCCAGGAGTGGGGTGGGAATGGGGATTTTGCTGTATCCTTCCCCCAGGAGTGGGGTGGGAATGAAGATTTTGCAGTATCATTTCCCAGGAGTGGGGAGGGAATGGGGATTTTGCAATATCCTTCCCCCAGGAGTGGGGTGGGAATGAAGATTTTGCAGTATCCTTCCCCTGACACGCCCACTAGCCACGCCCACAGAACCGGTAGTAAAAAAAAATGAATTTCACCACTGGGTCAAATTATTCTCCAAAGCACCTGAGGGTAGAACCAGAAACAATGGATGGAAACTAATCCAAGGCGAGAAGCAACCTGGAATTAAGGAGAAACTTCCTAACAGTAAAGACAATTAACCAGTGAAACAGCTTGCCACCAGAAATCGTGGGCGCTCCATCATGGAGGTTTTTAAGAAGACACTGGACAGTCACTTGTCTCAGGTTCCATTCCATTCCATTCTATTCATTTTCTATTTTCAATAAAGATTCTGTTCTATTCTATTCTATTCTATTCTATTCTATTCTATTCTATTCTATTCTATTCTATTCTATTCTATTCTATTCTATTCCATTCCATTCCATTCCATTCCATTCCATTCTATATTCTATTCTATTCATTTTCTATTCTCAATAAAGATTCTATTCTATTCTATTCTATTCTATTCTATTCTATTCTATTCTATTCTATTCTATTCTATTCTATTCCATTCCATTCCATTCCATTCCATTCCATATTCTATTTTATTCATTTTCTATTCTCAATAAAGATTCTATTCTGTTCTGTTCTGTTCTATTCTATTCTATTCTATTCTATTCTATTCTATTCTATTCTATTCTATTCTATTCTATTCTATTCTATTCTATTCCATTCCATATTCTATTTTATTCATTTTCTATTCTCAATAAAGATTCTATTCTGTTCTGTTCTGTTCTGTTCTGTTCTGTTCTATTCTATTCTATTCTATTCTATTCTATTCTATTCTATTCTATTCTATTCCATTCCATTCCATTCCATTCGATATTCTGTTCTATTCATTTTCTATTCTCAATAAAGATTCTATTCTATTCTATTCTATTCTATTCTATTCTATTCTATTCTATTCTATTCTATTCTATTCTATTCTATTCCATTCCATTCCATATTCTATTTTATTCATTTTCTATTCTCAATAAAGATTCTATTCTATTCTATTCTATTTTATTCCATTCCATTCCATTCTATATTCTATTCTATTCTATTCTATTCTATTCTATTCTATTCTCAATAAAGACTCCTATTCTATTCTATTCTATTCTATTCTATTCTAACCTATCCTATCCTATCCTATCCTACCCTGCCTTTATTATTTTTTTACAAAAAACTCAACACAGCAAATATATCCAACAAACCTTCCTCCTATTTTTCCCACAACTCTGGAAGAATACAAACAGGGTATTGCTCAGGTTGGAAAATAAGGGTGGTTTCAGAGCTGAAACAAGATTCACATACCGGAGATTTATAACACAAGATTGCACTAATTCAGCTTTGAATCATGTGATTAAACTGATGGATGTGAGATTCAGAGCTGATACCAGTAAGGGGCTTTCTCGGAGATTGTGTAGCTCAAGCTATGGATTTTTTCTGTAAAAAGCAATTGGACTAATCTGAGGGGAATAAAGCAATCACAGCTAATTGCAATACCATTCCCGGGAGTTGTTGCAGAATGCTGCTCGTATTTCTGATGATTTCCTGATTTTTGTCCGGTTGATTGTGGGAGATCTAGGAAATCTATTCATTTAATTCTGCAGGTTGCTTATACTATCATATTGTCAAATCTCGATGTATCTCCCCATTTCCTGTTGTATTTCTAAGACCTGTGGGACATATTAGAGAAACCAGGGGTGGGCTTCAAAAATTTTAGCAAGGGGTTCTCTGCCCAGTTGCTGGATGGGCGTGGCCATGGTGGGCATGGCCTATTTGGCCTCCTGCACTATGGCGGATGGTGGTGCGTTTTTGCCCTCCCCGGGCTCTGGAGGTTTTCCGGAGGCCCTCTGGAGTCCAGAAACGGACCCATTTCCAGCCTTCTCAAACTTCCGGTAGGCTCATGTTTCGCCCTCCCCAAACCTTTGTGTGCACCCTGCACTTATCTGTATCCAAAATGGGCCGTGTGGAGACTCCTGGGAGGGGAGGGGCGGATTGGGCAGGGCCAGCCAGGAGTTTCGTGTACCCTCCCCCTCCGATGACCGATCTAGGAAGTCCGTATCAAGCGTGGCAACGAAGCCTCTGCAGCTTTGCCAAATTCCTTTCAGGTTTCTCAGGGCAGGCAGGAGTCCAAATTGTGACTTCAGCAAACTAGATGAGACTTTGCTTGACTCAAGGTTGGAATGCCACAAGCAGGTCTTTTATATAGGCTGTGGGGTGTGGCTCCATGACTCAGCATTTATCCAGGCCTGCCTCTCCCTTCCTTCTGCTGGCGTTGCCTCTCAGATCTCCAGAAGCGAGGATCCTCCCACTGTGAATTCTCTTCAGCTGGATCTGCTGTTGGTAATTCCAGCACGTGGCTGGCTCCCTGCTCACACGCTGTAGGAGTGAGGTTTATCGGGTTTGTTTGTTCATTCCTGACATCCTGTCCAGGCATTTCCAGCCTTCTCAAACTTCCGGTAGGCTCATGTTTCGCCCTCCCCAAACCTTCATGCGCACCCTGCACTTATCTATATCCAAAACGGGCTGTGTGGAGACTCCTGGGAGGGGAGGGGTGGATTGGGCAGGGCCAGCCAGGAGTGTCGTGTCCCCCTCCCCCTCCAACGACTGGGTCTAGGAAGTCCGTATCAAGCGTGGCAATGAAGCCTCTGCAGCTTTGCCAAATTCCTTCCAGGTTTCTTAGGGCAGGCAGGAGTCCAAGTTGTGACTTCAGCAAACTAGATGAGTCTTTGCTTGACTCAAGGTTGGAATGCCACAAGCAGGTCCTTTATATAGGCTGTGGGGTGTGGCTCCATGACTCAGCATTTATCCAGGCCTGCCCCTCCCTTCCTTCTGCTGGCGTCGCCTCTCAGATCTCCAGAAGCAAGGATCCTCCCACTGTGAATTCTCTTCAGCTGGATCTGCTGTCGGTAATTCCAGCACGTGGCTGGCTCTCTGCTCACACACTGTAGGAGTGAGGTTTATCGGGTTTGCTTGTTCATTCCTGACATCCTGTCCGGGCAAGGGGCCAGGGCTGGGGGCTGGAGGCATGACAGGCCGTTCATCTTCATTATCAGACTCCGAGTCTGATAATGGGCCGGGTGTAGATGGGAGGAGCCCAGCTGAGGCGAGGAGGGACGACGAGACACAACAAGAAGTGGGATTTGGGAGTTGTCCGAACTGCACAGAATCTTAGCTAGAGCTTCTCCTGAACCCCTGCGAACCCCCAGCAGCCCATCCATGAGAGAAACCAACAATAATGAGGCAGCCTTAGCAGGGGACTGCAGAAAATTGGGAGTGTTCATAGGATTCAGTCATGGCCTAAAGATCAGAAGGGATCAGAAGAGATTTCCCAGCCACCGCCAGATTGCTTGCATTGTGTTTTTCATGTTCACAAAAACAGGATAAATATAGAAAGTGCAGATACGGAAGAAAACTATTGGCTCTCCTTGGCCTGCATTGCTTCTTGAGATGAGCCAACTTGACAATTGAACTGGAATTTGATGTAGCATCTGTATGAGCTGTGGATTCTTTCCTATGGGACCGGCACTGTCCAAGGTCCTGGAATACAGGTAGGCCTTGACTCGCAACCATTTGTTGGTGATGGTTCAAAGCTACCACAGCCCTGAAAAAAAAAGTGACTTATGACCGTTTTTCATACTTCTAACCGTGGCAGGATCCCCATAGTCATGTGATCAAAATTTGGACGCTTGGCAACTGACATGTATCTGTAGTTTCCCCTGAAAATAAGACCCAATTGGAAAATAAGCCCTAGCATGATTTTTCAGGATGCTTGTAGTATAAGCTCTACCCCCAAAATAAGCCCCAGTTAAGATCGTTGCATGCATTTAGTGGCTATATTTTCCTCAAAATATGACCTAACCAGAAAATAAGCCCTAATGTGTCTTTTGGAGCAAAAATCAATATAAGACCCAGTCTTATTTTTAGGGAAGCATGGGTATTTATGACAATCCCTGCATCGTGTGTTCTCCTTTTGTGACTTTCTGACAAATAAAGTCAATGGGGAAGCCATGCTCAGTGAACGACTGTGTTAATAATTTAACAACTGCAATGATTCGCTTAGCAATTGTGGCAAGAAAGGCCATAAAATGGGGGAAAACTCAACAACTGTCTTGCTTTGACTATCATTGTAAGTCAAAGATTAGCTATAGTTGTCAATCTTGGACTGTAGCGGTTAGAAACTTCAACACATAAGTTTCCAGTCCTTTTTTGTTCAGAATTTCCATGCCTGTATTATTTCTTCTTCTTCTTCTTCTTCTTCTTCTTCTTCTTCTTCTTCTTCTTCTTCTTCTTCTTCTTCTTCTTCTTCTTCTTCTTCTTCTTCTTCTTCTTCTTCTTCTTCTTCTTCTTCTGTTGAAGTTGGTTTTGTGAAGGCACAGTCGGATAGAATTCTGCCTATCCAGTCTGGCTGGGGAATTCTGGGAGTTGAAGTCCACAAGTCTTAAGTTTGGAAACTCATGTTCCAAAAACAGCCGGTGGAGAATCCTGCTTCCATGCGAGAGACAAAGATTTTGGAGGAGAATCAGAGCTTCTTTGCAATCATCCCCACATGCTGTTCCCAGATGTTGTATTTTCTTCGCTGTGATTGTGCCAAAAACCCTGTAATAAATACAGGAAATATGTGTAGGCTAGGTTTCCAACTTGAGGAAATGGCTTTTGAGTTGGAACGATGGAGGAGAGGAAATTTCTCCATTCTCTTTTTAAAAAATTATGCTATGCGCCAGAGGAAAATGTAATCCTACAAAGGCACCATATAAAGAGTAAATTCCTTCAGCTGTTGGATAGAAAAATGCCAAACGGGCCCAGCAGATGGTGCCCTTGCCATGCCAAGATCTTTTCTCCATGTTTTAAATTTGTCTGTAAAAGTGATATTGGTAAGTTTTTCATATCCCATTTGAGGCTGAATTTTCCCGAAAGCCATCACTCTGCTAAACAAATAATTCCCTCAACACTGTCAAACTATTCATTAAGTCTGCACTACTATTAATCTTCTCATCGTTCCCATCACCCATCTCCTCCCACTTATGACTGTAACTTTGTGGCTTGTACCCTTACAATTTATAATGATTGGTTCCTGATTGATTATTTGTACCCTATGACCAGTGGTGGGATTCAGCCAGCTCGCACCACTTCGGGAGAACCGGTTGTTAACTTTCTGAGCAGTTTGGTGAACTGGTTGTTGGAAGAAATCATTAGGGCAGAGAACCGGTTGTTAAATTATTTGAATCCGTCCACTGCCTATGACTATCATTAAGTGTTGTACCTTAGAATTCTTGATGATCTTTTCTTTTATGTACACTGAGAGCCTATGCACCAAGACAAATTCCTTGTGTGTCCAATCACACTTGGCCAATAAAAAATTCAATTCAATTCAATTCAATTCAATTCAATTCAATTCAATTCTATTCTATTCTATTCTATTCTATTCTATTCTAATTTCCACCTTACTGAGCTGTGTCATCCCAACCAATTGCATGGGTTCGGTTTATAGGTTTAAACAAACTACAGTTAGCTGAATATTTGGGTTCTGCTTGGTTCAAACGTATGTTTATTTTTGTGATTACAAATGAAGGCAAACAGACGTGTCCCAGGATAATGTTGCAAGATACAATCTGGGTCAATCACCCAGACCAGAGGTTTAGACTTTCAAGCTTTCGGACTCGTGCTGGAACCCATCCTATACAACATGGATTTTCTTCATTCCTTGTGCTCCCATTTTCATCACTACACTAAAAAAAAAAAAAAAAGCCAACACAGTTCTAGGCTGCATAAACAGAGGAATGGAATCAAGATCACGTGAAGTGTTAAGACCACTTTATAAGGTCTTGGTGAGGCCACACTTGCATTGAGTTTTGGTCGCCAAAATGTAAAAAAGATGTGGAGATTCTAGAAAGAGTGCAGAGAAGAGCCACAAAGATGATTAGGGGACTGGAGGCTAAAACATATGAAGAACAATTGCAGAAACTGGGTATGTCTAGTTTGATGAAAAGAAGGACTAGGGGTAACATGATAGCAGTGTTCCAATATCTCAGGGGCTGCCACAAAGAAGAGGGAGTCGGGCTGTTCTCCAAAGCATCTGAGGGCAGGACAAGAAGCAATGGGTGGAAACTAATCAAGGAGAGAAGCAACTTAGAACTAAGGAGAAATTTCCTGACAGTTAGAACAATTAACCAGTGGAACAACTTGCCTCCAGAAGTTGTAAATGCTCCACCACTGGAAATTTTTAAGAAGAGATTGGATAACCATTTGTCTGAAGTGGTGTAGGGCTTCCTTCATAAACAGGGGGTTGGACTAGAAGACCTCCAAGGTCCCGTCCAACCCTGTTCTTCTCCTTTCTCCTCTCTTCTCTTCTCTTCTCTTCTCTTCTCTTCTCTTCTCTTCCATTCCATTCCATTCTATTCCATTCTCTCTACACCATCACACTAATTGTGTAAGGACCTTTGATAAAACTACAATTTTGGGGATTAAGCCCAGTTCTTTATCATCATAATTAATTTTCCTGAGCTCTGTGAAACAGGGAAGACATATCCTTCTGAAAAATCTATGCCTTGGCCTCAGAAAATCCTGCTAGTTCTGTTGAGGAGTCTCTCTCTCTCTCTTTCTCTCTCTCTCTCTCTCTCTGTGTGTGTTTGCATTCACAAAGGGCTAAAAACTTGCTTTCTCAAAAGAAACCAAACGGAAGAGTTTAGATACTGAAACGGGAGCTTCACACACGATCAACGCCTTCCTTGTGTTTAAAAATGGGTCTGTTTTGTTTTGTGAATATAATTTGCTCGTTTTGCAGAATGTTTAAGCATCCTCCTACCTATTTTATGCAAATGCACGGTTTTGCACAACATTACCATTTTGTGCAGTAGCTGGCTTAATTTGGGAGAAAAATATGTTTGATTGTCGAGCATCTGTTTCCCACCCTTGAAGTTCTGGGAGTCTATCAGAATTGTTTTGTCCTTCTGGAAACTAATTTATACACCATCTCGTTTCTCTTGCCTGCCTCTCTTACACATTGCTATCCTTTTTCTCTCTCTTTTTTTAAAAAAATTGTGCTGAGCGGAAGCAAAGCTACTGATTCATAATAACTTTCTGTTCATAACTACCTAGGAATGCAGCTGTGAGAAGCAAGAAGAAGAAAAACACACACACACACACACACATATAATTCAAAAGAAATACTACCCTGACTTCAGTTTCCTAAATTTCACCAACTGGTCTTTTGTGCATACTTGACTTTCAAATTTGCTCCAAGGATCTGAACGGCAATAGGTTCATTGCTGTTGTGGCCCACCAGCTGCCAGCAGAGGGGAGGAACTTGGGCCGGTTCTAGACTCTGCAATAAGCTCTGATGGATATTCTGTGTTGGACGCAGAGAGAGAGCCAGGGCCATCCAATATTTCTCAGTGTTGTGGTCCGCCAACAGTCTGCAGAGCTGGCAGCGGAGTCGGACAGTGATGAGACTGAGGAAGAACATGGGCCGGTCCTAGAGGCTGGGGGAGGCCCGGATGAGGGCTCTGCATCAGAGGCAGAGATGAAGCCAGGGCCATCTGAGAATGATATGCAGACTCCTGAGCCTCCAGAGGCTGACAATAGTGAGGCAGAGGAACAGGAGAAGCCTGTCCCTAATGTACGCATGAGAAGAGCAGCCAGAAGGCAATTTATCCCGCAATGGTTGCAATCAGGACACACCCAAGTGTACGAAAGAATAGCTATTTCAAAAAGAGAGAGAAAGAATTAACTGTTTATTGCTTCTAGTGGTAACATCTAAGTCCTCCCATCCTTCCATTTTCAGTAACCTTGCTACCCTGATACCTGAGAGAAGGAATGTAACAGTTGGCATGGGTATGGCTTCAGATCAAGGGTGGGATTTAGCCAATTTGGGCTGGTTCGGGTGAATCGGACACTAATTTTACATCTGGTTTGCCGAACCAGTAGTTGCAAGGACTGGCTGGCCCCCCCCACCCCACCCGTTCCCTTCCAGGAGTCTTCACGCAGCCCATTTTGGATGCCAGGTAAGTGCAGCATCCACGTGGAGCCTGGGGAGGGCGAAAAACGGGCCTCACAGAAGTTCCGAAAGTCCAGAAACGGGCCCATTTCCAGCCTCCGAAGGGCCTCCAGAGCCTGGGGGAGGCTGTTTTTTTCCATTCTGGAGGCTCAAAGAAAGCCTCCAGAGCTTGGGGAGGGCAAAAAACGGGCCTCCCGGAAGTTCTGAAAGTCAGGGAACGGGCCCATTTCCAGCCTCCGAAGAGCCTCTGGAGCCTGGGGGAGGCTGTTTTTTTCCCTCCTGGAGGTTCAAAGAAAGCCTCCAGAGCTCAGGGAAGGTGAAAAACGGGCCTCCAGGGAGTTCTGAAAGTCCAGAAATGGGCCCATTTCCAGCCTCCGAAGGGCCTCCAAAGCCTGGGGGAGGCTGTTTTTTTCCATTCTGGAAGCTCAAAGAAAGCCTCCGGAGCTTCTGGAAGTTCCGGAAGTCTGGAAACAGGCCCATTTCTGGCCTCCGGAGGCTTGAGGAAAGCCTCTGGAGCTTGGTGCAGGAGGCTGAGTAAGTCACGCCCTCCCGGCAACCGGGCAGAGAACCGCTTGCTACAATTTTTGAATCCCACCCCAGCTTCAGATGTAATTGTTTCCTCCCGCCTCCCTTTCTTTTAATTCCTTCTGGAGAATGACAGAATCCGATGACACATACAGATGCTTGGGAATAAGAATACCGAACGGAGCCAATTAGCACTTTCTATCGATGTCAGGTTTTATCGTCTGTAAAATAAAAGAGACACCGTGTTAAAATGCACAGTGAAGACCAATCACACTTCCCCCTCCAGCAAATTTTCCCTGGTGTGTGTGTGTTTTGTGTGTGTGTGCGTACGCGCACGTACAATCCCTCTTTCATGCTTGTGTAAGTGACAAAGCACTAACGAAGGGGCCAGAAATGCGAACGGCCACTTCGTGACAATGGGTCCTCTAATATTGAAATCATCCTGTTGAGTAAAATGTACGAGAACCGGTTTGCAGTGAAGTGCACTTTGCATCCCGTGTCCCACTGTGAAAGAGATCCCTTCCCTGCCTTTCAAAATAATTGGGTTTTAAAAAGGCTGTCTGCTTGTACTGCAGAGCTTTGACCTTTGAAGAAGGGTGATGGAAGGAAGGTGTGAATCTTTGGTAGAACCTTGCTCCTAAAATGAATGCCAGTAAGCTTTAATAGCAACAGCACTTAGAGTTATATAATACAGGGATGGGCTCCCGGGGGTTCGGCAGGGTTCGGGCGATCCTCTAGCCAAGGATTGCTGGGGTTCAGCGAATCCTCAAATACCACCCCTGGCTGGCTACGCCCACCCTGCCCTCCCCTCCCAGGAGTCTCCAAGCGGCCCTTTCATCATTCCAGGTAAGTGCAGAGGCTGTGTGGAGGGTCTGAGAGGGCAAAAAATGAGCCTACCGGAGGTTCTGGAAGTCCGAAGACGGGCCTGTTTCTGGCCACTGGAGGGCCTCTGGACCCCGGGGGAAGCTGTTTTTGCCCTCCTGGAGACTCAAGAAAAGCCTCTGGAGCCTGGGGAGAGTGAAACATCCCCCCTTCCCCCCTGGTTCAGGTGGCAACTAGGCTACGCCCATCATGGCCATGCCCACCAGCAACGGGGCAGCGAAGCTGTTGCTAAAGGATCTGCTTTACAGCCCTCTCTAGGCGGTATACAGAGTCAGCTTATTGCCCCCCAACAATCTGGGCCTCATTTTACCAACCTCAGAAGAATGGAAGGCTGAGTCAACCTTGAGCCTGGTGAGATTCGAAACTCCTGGCTTTTTTATTATTATTATTATTATTTATTCGATTTTTATACCGCCCTTCTCCCGAAGGACTCAGGGCGGTGTACAGCCAAGGTAAAACAAACGATACAATAAAATACAGATTAAAAAACTTATTATATAGTTGGCCTAAAAACTTTAAAATATATAAAACTAAAAAAACCCTTAAAATTAATAATAGAAAATTTAAAACCAATAAAATTTAAGCCAGCCCCGCACAAATAAATAGATGTGTTTTCAATTCGCGGCGGAAGGCTGTGGGCAGAGTTGGCTTGCAATATGGCACTCCAACCACTATGCCGCCACACCAGCAGAAGTTGGAAGTGGAGAAGGAGGAGGAAGAAGAAGTGGAAGAGGAAGGGGAACAGAAGGGAAAGGAAGGGAAGGGAGGAACGGAGGGGAGAAGGCGGAAGAGGGAAAGAAGAGGATGAAGAAGGCAAAAGAGAAAAGGAAAGAAAAGGGAAGGAAGGAAGGAAGTGGAGAAGGAGGAAGGGGGAGAGAGAGGAAGTGGAAGAGGAAGGAGAAAGGGAAAAGAAAGGAAGGGAAAGGAAGACGGGAGAGGGAAGAGGAAAGGAAAGGAAAAAAGGAAGAAATAGCAATAGCACTTAGATTTGTATACCGCTTCACAGTGCTTTTACAGCCCTATCTAACCGGTTTACAGAGTCAGCCTCTTGCCCCCAACAATCTGGGTCCTCATTTTACCCACCTCGGAAGGATGGAAGGCTGAGTCAACCTTGAGCTGGTCAGGATCGAACTCCTGGCTGAGGGCAGAGTTAGCCTGCAATACTGCATTCTAACTACTGTGAAGGGAAGGAAGGAAGGAAGGAAGGAAGGAAGGAAGGAAGGAAGGAAGGAAGGAAGGAAGGAATAGGACTCATTTTACGGACCTCAGGAGGATGGAAGGCTGAGTCAAACCTTGAGCCTGGTGAGATTCGAACTGCCAAACTGCAGGCAGCCGGCAGTCAGCAGCAGCAGCCTGCAGTACTGCATTCTTACCACGGTGCTGCTGCAAAATGAGACTCCCTTGCTGTTGTTTATGACTAAATGATTTGCACTCTGCGTGCCGTTGTCGAATTAAAAACCCAATCAGGAGATGAAACTCGAAAGGACAATTTGGCCGGGAGAAATCCAGCTCTGAGCTGGAAAGGAAACATCTGCAGGGAACCCGCTTTGATCTTTCCTGTGAAAGAAGACGAGAAGCAAAGATGCTCTCAAATTGAGCTAATGATTCTAGAGATGATACCTGTGCCATTGTTTTGACAGCGATGACAAAAATGCTCTTCCTTTTGGGATGTTTTTTTTTTTAAATTTGCAGGAGGATCACCCTGTTCTGGTTTCTGGTGCTGGTATTCCATGCCACACTGTTACTGCATGTGGAATTCGCATTCATCTTGGAAGGGTTCATTGCATTGCATTCCATTGGGACCTTGGAAGTCATCTAGTCCAGCCCCCTGCTCAAGCAGGAGATCCTACACTATTCTGGATAAATAGTTTTCCAATCTCTTCTTTAAAATCCCCAGTGTTGTAGTACCCACAGCTTCCGGGCAATGTCAGGAAATTTCTGCTTAGTCCAGGTCCTTGCCCAACACCCACATGTCCATCACATGGTCCAATCAAAGCATCATCCCAACTGGAGATGCTTCCCAGTTCAGCTGTCCAGGTGCAGGGCAAGATGTTGAAGAACGGTTGCAGGAACTGGGTATGTCTAGTTTAATAAAAAGAAGGACTAGGGGAGACATGATAGCTGTGTTCCAATATCTCAGGGGTTGCCACAAAGAAGAGGGAGTCAAGCTATTCTCCAAAGCACCTGAGGGCAGGACAAGAAGCAATGGGTGGAAACTGAATAAAGAAAGAAGCAACTTAGAACTAAGGAGAAATTTCCTGACAGTTAGAACAATTAATAAGTGGAACGACTTGCCTTCAGAAGTTGTGAATGCTCCAACACTGGAAATTTTTAAGAAAATGTTTGATAACCATCTGACTGAGATGGTGTAGGGTTTCCTGCCTGGGCAGGGGGTTGGACTAGAAGGCCTCCAAGGTCCCTTCCAACTCTGTTGTTATGTTATGTTATGTTATGTCCTTGACTCTCTGAGAAAGGAATGTTATTATGACTACATATCACCCATGCTCCATACAATCCCCCCTCCCAGTTTCCCGCAGTAGTAAATGTAGCAGACCTGAAGATCCAACGAAAAAGATGGCTTCTAGGCATGACATCACGGTTGTGTTTTACCTCGGGGGGGATGGGCGTGGCCAGGGTGGACGTGGCCAGCTTGATGTCACTCATGTCAGGGGTGCCTGTGGTAGCCCAAGTGCTCTGCCAGCAAAAACGAGCTCCTGAGCTCCGTTTCCAGCTGCGACGGCCTCCTGCAACCCTCTGCCAGCAAAAATGGAGCTCGGGAGGACCACGTGCAGCCCTCCCAAACTCCATTTTCACCGGCAGAAGCAGCGCGGACCAGTCCTTTGCTGTTTCCAGGATGGCCTCACGGACCAGATCTAAGCACCCAGAGGATTGGATCCGGCCCACGGACCTTGAGTTTGATACCCCTGATCTAGATAATAATTTGGTTTGGTTCTACAACCCAACAAGACAGACACAGACTTCAGAGGATTGTTAGAACTGCAGAAAAAACAATGGCTACCAACCTGCCTTCTATTGAGGACCTGTATACTGCATGAGTCAAAAAGAGGGCTGTGAAAATATTTACAGATCCCTCACATCCTGGACATAAACTGCTTCAATTCCTACCCTCAAAACGACGCTATAGAGCACAGCACACCAGAACAACTAGACACAAGAACAGCTTTTTCCCAAACGCCGTCACTCTGCTAAACAAATAATTCCCTCAACACTATTTACTAAGTCTGCACAACTATTAATCTTCTCATCGTTCCCATCACTCATCTCCTTCCACTTATGACTGTATGACTGTAACTTTGTTGCTTGTATCCTTACGATTTATACTGATATTGTTTCCTGATTGCTTATTTGTACCCTGTGACTATCATTAAGTGTTGTACCTTATGATTCTTGATGAACGTATCTTTTCTTTTATGTACACTGAGAGTGTATGCACCAAAGACAAATTCCTTGTGTGTCCAATCACACTTGGCCAATAAAAAATCCTATTCTATTCTATTCTAATTAGTATCTAGGCAGCAGATCTAATTGGATCTACTGCTAATTTTTCGGATGCTAGGATGTCCGCAGAAGTAGCCCCATTCCCTTGCTGCCTTTTCTCCATCTAGCATGTGCAATTTAGAAAGATGGAGAAAGATTGGAGAAAGCGGTGATGCTGGTCACATTAAAGATAAACGAGAAAACAAGCTGTATCTGTTACTGCAACCCTTGTGCTGATGACGCTAATACAAATGATTATATCTGACTTTATTTTAAAACATCAACACCCAAGCCATAATCTTCTCCTCTAGGTTGCCTTGGCTATAATCTTCTGTTGTGGGCTACAGAAATGATTTTGAACTCCAGACTTAATGGGATTAATGCTTGGTTGGAGGCGTGTCTTTAGATAATAATGTGCTTTATTTCACTTATTTTAAAAATGCGGAAAGATAGCCCGGGTGCATTGCGAGGTTGGATTTTCTCCAGAATGAGCCCTAGATTTCTATTCGCATTTTTTTCTTGATAGTGTAAACTGCTATTAGGAGACTAGAGAATAAAACATATGAGGAAGGGTTGCAGGAACTGGGCATGGCTAGTCTGGTGAAGAGAAGGACCAGAGGAGACATGATAGCAGTCTTCCAATATTTGAAGGGCTGCCACAGAGAGGAAGGGAGGTCAAGCTATTTTCCAAGACACCTAAAGGCCAGACAAGGAATAATGGATGGAAACTGACCAAGGAGAGATTCAACCTGGAAATAAGGAGAAATTTTCTGACAGTGAGAACAATCAACCCATGGAACAGAAGTTGCCTTCAGACGTTGTGGGAGCTTCCTCACTGGAGGTGTAGGGTCTCCTGCTTTGGTGGGGGGTTGGACTAGATGACCTACAAGGTCCCTTCCAACTCTGTTAATCTACTTTTTTCCCCTATGTTCTTTAATAATTTGAATAGTGGTTTTTTTTTAGCAAGGGTTTTTCGTTTCTTTGACTGGGAAATGCTGAAGAACACGTGAATTAATGTCAAACCTTCTTTATTCTTTTAGGTACCTGTAGCTCCATGATAGAATACACTTTGATGTTCATCTTTCTTGTCAAGGTTAGTATAGACAGTGGTGGGATTCAGCCAGTTCGCACCTATTCGGGAGAACCGGTTGTTAACTTTCTAAGCAGTTCAGAGAACCAGTTGTTGGAAGAAATCTTATTTTGTTTTGTTTTTTCCACTTTACAGGGCTAATCCTGCAAGGAAGTCAGGAAGGAAACATTCTGGTGGTGTTTCTAGCCTAACCTTTATTGCCCTGCTTACAGAAACTGCCTCTCTGGTTAAGCCTTAGTACATTGTAACAGCTAAGGCAACGCACCCATCGACGTGAGTGATGTTGAGTTGGCCATGCCCGCATGGTCACATGACCACCAAGCCACGCCTACCCAGCTGGTCATTAGGGCAGAGAACCGGTTGTTAAATTGTTTGAATCCCACCACTCATCCATCCATTATTCCTTGTCTGGCCTTTAGGTGTCTTGGAAAATAGCTTGACCCCCTCCCCTCTGTGGCAGCTCTTCAAATATTGGAACACTGCTATCATGTCTCCTCTGGTCCTTCTCTTCACCAGACTAGCCATGCCCAGTTCCTGCAACCCTTCCTCATATGTTTTATTCTCTAGTCTCCTAATAGCAGTTTACACTATCAAGAAAA
Source organism: Ahaetulla prasina (assembly GCF_028640845.1). Classification (NCBI taxonomy): domain Eukaryota; kingdom Metazoa; phylum Chordata; class Lepidosauria; order Squamata; family Colubridae; genus Ahaetulla; species Ahaetulla prasina. The sequence continues at coordinate 14,186,091 of NC_080547.1, forward strand.
AATTGCGAATAGAAATCTAGGGCTCACTGAGTATAGATCAGTGTTGGCTAAACTTTTCCGGAGCGAGTGCCCAAAGTGTGCCCGAACCCCCAAAATCGAATGCAACACATTTTCCCTCCAACCATCTGGGTCCTCATTTTACCCACCTTGGAAAGACGGAAGGCTGAGTCAACCTTGAGCCTAGTGAGAATCGAACTGCCGAACTGCAGGCAACCGGCAGTCAGCAGGAATCGCCTACAGTACCGCACTCTAACCACTGTACCTCTGCAGCTCCTAGACCATCAGGTGCTGGAATTTAGAACTGAGGTTCTCCTGACCAAATATTATGATTTTTTCCTCTATCTTCTAGGTATAATGCCGATTAACCTTTAGTGCATATTTGAACATTGCAGCAAGGTGCTGTTCCCCGGTCTGGTTGTAAGTAGAGGACTACCACTCAAGATCATTATGTTTTTTTGGAATATTTTTCAAAATGCAGTAACGTCCAGTTTTAACCCTCTGCCCCCAGCTCTATAACCCTGGAGCCTTGTGTTCTGTTTCCCTTCCCCCAATACTCCCAGCAAAGAGTCCGTCAGAGGCCTTCCTTTTTTTTTCCCTTTTATTTACATAGATACATGTCCTGGCCACGTCTACCCACGGGCCTGCCAAGTTTCTGGAGATAACGAGGAAATTATAGATAAGGCCAGAATTACTCACGAATATATTCTTTCCTCCATTGAAATAGTTAGCTCGCGCCAATTCATTAGCTCGCGCCAACTCATTACTTTGTCCAAGACAAAAAACCAGGAAGTCCCGCCTCCTATTTATAGTCTCTGCAGATGTCACTGCATGACAATTATGACTTGGCTTTGTCCCAACTCTTCCGCTGCTGCGCACGGCGATTACGTCTACGTGACCTTGCATCGCTCCAAAACTGTTCTTGGGGCGTTGCCAAATCAGAAGGAGGCTCCATGGAATCAGGCTGTGCGGCCCTCCCATCCCTTTGAGTGGGTGCCAGGGAGGAAAGGGCTCAAGAGAAGCAGGGCTGGCCAGGTCTTCCCCCTCACTTTCTGAATCATCCGAGTCCAGGAGTCCGGGTCCAGGAACCTGGGTCACAACACTATCCCTCACCGCAGGGCCCTTCCCCCGGGGCTGACGATCGGGATGCGGTCGAGCTGGGTTCTGCTCATGGAAGGCCTGCACCAGGTCAGGGGCATGAACGTCGGAGGCATCTACCCAGGAGAAATCAGTCCCGTATCCCTTCCACGCGATCAAATATTGGAAACGACCCTTCAGCCAGCGGGAGTCTCAGACGCTGTGGACTTCAGATTCCTCCGATCCGTCCTCGGCGACAGTGACGGGTGCTGTTGGGCACCGAAGGGGACTCGTGTGGCCTCAGGAACCAGAAGGGACCGGTGAAAACGGGTGGATCCGCATGGATCGTGGCAGGGTCAGTCGGTAGGCTACCGGGTTGATGACTGCCTCGACAGGAACGGGCCGATGAATCGGTGGTCCAACTTCTTTACCGGGCGGTCGGACGGGAGGTGTTTGGTGGAGAGCCACACCGGTCTCCAACTGCCAGCGGGGCGTTGCCCGCCGGGAGCGGTCGGCGGACCGCTTGTAATCCTCCTTGCCCGATTCAGCTGCTGACGTACCAACTGTTGGACCGCATGCAATTCCGTCAGGAAGGTCTGCGTTTCGGGAACAGGAGAGTCCGGTGGTGCCAGAGGGAAGAGCTGCGGATGGTACCCCACATTGGCAAAGAACGGGGTCATCTGAGTAGAGGTGTGCTGAGAGTTGTTAAAAGCAAACTCCGCCAGGGACAGGTAGTCGGCCCAGTTGTCCTGTTGCTGGTTGATGAAGCAACGGAGATACTGTTCCAGTATACCGATGACCTTCTCTGTACCCCCGTCGGTCTCCGGATGGTGCGATGACGACAGACATACCTGCACCTCCAACGCGGCCATCAGGCTCTTCCAGAAGCGGGCTGTGAACTGAACTCCGCGGTCCGAAACCACCCTGTCCGGTAGACCATGGAGGCGGAAGATGTGCTGCAGAAAGAGACGGGCCGTTTTTGCGGCTGTGGGCAGTCCGCGGCATGGGATGAAGTGTGCCATCTTGGTGAGCATGTCCACCACCACCAGCACCGTGGTGAACCCAGAGGACGGCGGCAGGTCTGTCAGGAAATCCATAGAGATCCCCCAGGGTCTGTCGGGTGTCGGCAAGGGCTGGAGGAGCCGGGAGGGCCCCGTGGCGGTCTTGGCTTGCCGGCACGGTACGCAGGATGTCACGTAGGCATGTATACCATGCCGCACTCGGGGCCACCAAAAGGTCCGTGTCACCAGGTGGAGGGTCTTGAAGAACCCAAAATGTCCTGCTGCAGGGTTGTCGTGGCACTGGGTCATGACGAGGGCTCGGAGTGGTCCTGTGGGCACATATAATCGCCTCAAACTTGAGTAAGTCCTCCTCCAAGGTCCAAGGAGACGTGGGGCCCACCTCCGCCTCCTTTGCTGCGACCAGGCGTCCTGGCGCTGCGCCTCGCACCTGGGCCCGCAAGTCCACTGGCTCCGTGCTGCGGCCAAGGCTTCTGCCGCAGCACTGTCCGTGGAGGAAGGGGTCCTTGGCGCAGAGGTACTCTGGCTTGGGACAGGGCATCCGCCCTCCGGTTGTGACCGCTGGGAATGTAGGTCACGCGAAGTTGAACCGGCAAAACAACGACCACCGGATCTGCCGCTGGTTCAACTTCCGAGCTGTGGTGAGGTGCTCGAGATTCCGATGGTCCGCTCGACCTCCACCTGATGTCGGGCCCTCCAGATGGTGTCGCCAAGCCTCGAATGCAGCCTTGATAGCCAGCAACTCTTTTCCCAGATAGTGTAGTTGCGCCGGAAGGGTTGAGTTTCCGGGAGTAGTAAGCGCAGGGAAAAGTGTGCCACCATTCGCCGGAGCCTGTAGCAGCACCGCCCCAGAGCCACATTGACGCGTCTGTTTCCACCACAAAAGGCCGGAGCGGGTCGGGATGCCTCAGGACGGGTTCCGTGACGAAGGCTTTCTTGAGGGCTGTGAATGCTTCTTGCTGCGGGGACCCCACCGAATGCAACCTTCTTCCTGAGGAGCTGGGTAAGTGGAGCTGTCAGTGTGGCGAAGCCCGGGATGAAGGTCCGTAGTAGTTGGCGAAGCCCAGTAGGCGCTGAACATCCTTCACCCGACGAGGGCTTCCCAGCTACACAAAGCTTCTACTTTACATGGGTCCATGGCTATGCCCTCGGGCGAGATGATATGCCCGAGGAATTCTATGGAAGTCCGGAAGAAGACGATTTCTCAGCCGCATTGAGTTGTTGCTCCGCAAGCGTTGCAGAACCAGACTGACGTGTCGAAGGTGGCTTTCCTGGACCGAGTAAATCAGGATGTCGCCGAGGTAGATAACCACGAACCGATCCAACATGTCTCGAACACGCTGCTCATGAAGTGCTGAAAACGGCGGGAGCATTGGTCAACCCAAATGGCATGACAGTGTATTCGTAGTGTCCGTATCGGTGCCGAATGCCGCCTTCCATTCGTCTCCTTCTCGTATCCGCACCAGGTTGTAGGCCCCGGAGATCGAGCTTGGTGAAGATCGTGGCCTCCCGCAACCTTTCCAGTAGCTCCGGGATGAGCGGCAGGGGTAGCGATTCCGCACCGTAATGGCGTTTAGCCGGCGGTAATCACAGCATAGGCGCAAGTCCCCTGTCTTCTTCTTCACAAAGAGGACCGGGCCGAGAGAGGGACTTTGAAGGCCGGATGAACCTCGGGCCAGGTTTTTGTCCAGGAAGTCCCTGAGGGCGCCAACTCGGCCCGACATGGAATACAGGCGTCCCACAGGCAGTGGTGCGTTGGGCAGAAGGTCCACGGGCAATCGTGGGGCCGGCGCGGGTAGTCGGTCCGCCTCCTTCTCGCTGAACACGCCGGGCGAAGTCCGCCAGCTCAGGAGGCAAGGTGATGGCAGCGGTGGGGACGTTCTGGCCGGCACAGGTGTGGCGGATGTGATCGACGCACTGCAGACTCGGGAAAGAGATGGTGTTCCGCGACCAGGCCACCTGAGGATCGTGGGTCCAAGCCAGGCCAACCCAAGGACCAAGGAAAATGAAGGTCCGCCGTGACATAAAACTGGATCGCCTCCTCATGGTCCCCAATAGCCAGGCGCAAAGGCTGGGTGGCAAATTTAATGGGGCCGGACACCAGTTCTCGCCCATCAATTGTCTCTACCCGCATCGGAGGGTCCACGGAACCACGGGACCGCAAACTGGGTCACAAAGGCCTGGTCCATAAAGTTTGTTGTGGCCCTGAGTCCACCAGCGCATGCGCCTGGAGCCCGTCCGCCTGGTTCCCCAACCATATCCGTGTGTCCAGAATCAGATGCCGAGGGGGCCCAGAGTCTACTTCCGCAACGTCCAGTGGGGCTTAGTACGTGCCCGACCTAGGGTTTCCCGAGGTCGGGCCTGCCCGCTTCCCGATTGGTCACGCTGTGATTCGGGACCGGCGGCGTGCCCCACCGCTTTCTGGGGCAAGAAGCGGCGAAGTGGCCGGGCCCCCCGCAGTACAGGCGCAATCCCCCTTGGTGCCCCCGGTTCCGCCCCTGGGCTGTCAGGCGAGGTCTGGCCGCCCCCCAACTCCATGGGCTCTTCCGCAGCGGTTACAAAAAGTGGGGCGACCCTGGGTGCTGGTGGTGCAGGAAGTGGGGTGCAGATGTCGACGGAGGGTCCCGGGGTGCGACGGGACGGTCGCCGCTGCAGACGGGCATCGAGGCGGAGACAAAGGCACCAAGTTGTCGAGGGTCCGCGCGCCCACGCGGGCCAGCTCGCCTTGCAATTCCTCTGAGAGTCCCTCCTGAACGCTGGCCCACCAGCGCTGCATCATTCCAGTCAGAGTCCTGGCACAAAAGACGAAATTCGCGATGTACTCCTGCAGGGGCGTTTCCTTGACTGAGTTCCTTAAGGCGCCTGGTTGCCGCCAGCATTCGAACGGGTCCTCATACATGGTGCGAGGTGCTGCCAAAAACGCTGTTGGTCCGCCAGCAGGGGCTGTCCTGGTGCAAGAGGGGCATGGCCCATCGAGCAGCCGAGCCGGAAAGAAGGTTAATCACGAAGGCCACCTTAGCCCGGTCGTCTGGGAAATCCTCTGGCCTCATAGCCATGTAGAGCTGGCACTGTCCCAAGAAGGTCGGGAACATCTCAGGCTGCCCAGAAAACTTATCCGGCACGGTTATCGGGCACTTGCGACGAGGAGGAGGAGTGGGAATGCAGGCACATTCCTGGCAGCAAGTTGGCCTGCCAAGTGAGCCACTTGCTGCTGGAGCTGTTGATTAGCCGCTTGTAGCTGCTCTAACTGCTGCTGTACCTGCTGCTGATCCATCTTTGGTGGAAGATGTTTTAGTTTGGTCTTGGACAAAATGTTCTGTTTCCCTTCCCCCAATACTCCCAGCAAAGAGTCCGTCAGAGGCCTTCCTTTTTTTCCTTTTATTTACATAGATACATGTCCTGGCCACATCTACCCACGGGCCTGCCAAGTTTCTGGAGATAACGAGGAAATTATAGATAAGGCCAGAATTACTCACGAATATATTCTTCCCTCCATTGAAACAGTTAGCTCGCGCCAATTCATTAGCTCGCGCCAACTCATTACTTTGTCCAAGACAAAAAACCAGGAAGTCCCGCCTCCTATTTATAGTCTCTGCAGATGTCACTGCATGACAATTATGACTTGGCTTTGTCCCAACTCTTCCGCTGCTGCGCGATCACGCCTACGTGACCTTGCATCGCTCCAAAACTGTTCTTGGGGCGCTACAAATCAGAAGGAGGCTCCATGGAATCAGGCTGTGCCGGCCCCTCCCCATCCCTTTGAGTGGGTGCCAGGGAGGGAAAGGGCTCAAGAGAAGCAGGGCTGGCCAGGTCTTCTCCCTCACTTTCTGAATCATCCGAGTCCAGGAGTCCGGGTCCAGGAACCTGGGTCACAACACCTTGATTTTATTTTTCCTTCTTGTTTATTGTTGGCTTCTGGAAGAAAATGCTCCTGAACAAACATAAGCAGATCTATCCAGTGGTGGGATTCAAATAATTTAACAACCGGTTCTCTTCCCTAATGATTTCTTCCAACAACCAGTTCATCAAACTGCTCAGAAAGTTAACAACTGGTTCTCCCAAAGTGGTGCGAACTGGCTGAATCCCACCACTGGATCTATCCTATCCAGGGCCTCTGGTGGCTCAGACTGCTAAGACAGTCTGTTATTAACACAGCTGCTTGCAATTACTGCAGGTTCAAATCCCTCCAAGCCCAAGGTTGACTCAGCCTTCCATCCTTTATAAGGTAGGTAAAATGAGGACCCAGATTGTTGGGGGCAGTAAAGTTGACTTTGTATATAATATACAAATGGATGAAGACTATTGCTTGACATAGTGTAAGCTGCCCTGAGTCTTCGGAGAAGGGCGGGATATAAATGCAAATAAAATAAATAAAATAAATAAATAAAAATAAATATCCTTCCAAGGTGGCTGTTAAAAAGCGTTTGGATCCGAAACCACGGAAAAATTCCATGTTTCGTGTGAGTTATATCTATAACTGCTATCTATTTTCTCAGAGCCTGGCACTCCATCGGATACCAATCACTACCCAGGGAGATAAACAGGATGCTATTTTTTTTATTATTATTTTGGAGTTGTACAGTTTGTCTGGAACAGAAAGAATACCACGTTCTCGATTGAATTAGACCTTCGTGCACTTAAAAGTCAGAAATCTAGTGCCATTTAGCCGAAAATGAGTAATCACATTGTGGCCCTGCGTCTCAGCTAACCTACGTAGGAGTTGATCCTAATAAGATATGAAAACGGATTGTGTTTTGTTCCCTTTTCAAGAGAAAAACAGCATCAAAATATTGAAATAAATGGGTTATTAGATTCACCGCTGCTTCCTTTTCTTCCCTCCAGATACCAAGCAAGACCTCCGTTCTTCTGGAATAAATTCAGAGCATCTGCTGTTTAATTCAGAAGGAATGAGGCTGTGTCTGGTCTTTTCTTCAGAACAGTTGGGGCAGTAGTGAAATCCATTTTTTTTACTACCGGTTCTGTGGGCATGGCTTGGTGGATGTGGCGTGGCTTAGTGGGCGAGGCTTGATGGGCATGGCAGGGGAAGGATACTGCAAAATCCCCATTCCCTCCCCACTCCAGGAGAAGGATACTGCAAAATCCCCATTCCCACCCCACTCCAGGGGAAGGATACTGCAAAATCCCCATTCCCTCCAAACTCCTGGGGGAAGAATATTGCAAAATCTCCATTCCCTCCCCACGCCAGGGGAAGGATACTGCAAAATCCCCATTTCCTCCCCACTCCAGGGGAAGGATACTGCAAAATCCCCATTCCCTCCCCACTCCAGGGGAAGGATATTGCAAAATCCGCATTCCCTTTGCACTCTGGGGCCAGCCAGAGGTGGTATTTGCCGGTTCTCCGAACTACTCACGATTTTCCGCTACTGGTTCTCCAGAACCTGCTGGATTTCACCCCTGAATTGGGGAATGCATAATGGACCATGTTGGCAAGACTTTGCCTCAAATGATGTACGGTTTCCTGCCAGAGCAGGGGGTTGTCGCCCTCTGAGGTCTCATATAAGCCAGCAGTGTATGGCGGCAGCCAAAAAAGCCAACACAATCCTAAATTGCATTAACAGAGGGATACAGTCAAAATCAGGGGAGGTACTAATACCACTCCATAAAGCCTTAGTAAGACCACACTTAGAGTACTGCATCCAGTTTTGGTCACCACACTACAAAAAAGATATTGAGACTCTAATGCTGTCAAACTCCCAGTCCACGGGCCGGATGCGTCACGCGCTGGCCACACCCTGTTTAGCGCACTCACATTTGCGAAGCGGTAGGGAAAGTAAGATGTTTATGGATGACAACCTCTGGTTGAAATGTGATGATCTGAAATGTGATGATCTTTGAGCTGTTGGGCCAAAGTGGACTTCTGGGCCAAAGAATCTGTTCCGGTTGTCGTGTTGTGCTAACACCCACTGTTGTCATAATTCAGGACTGCCCGTCTCTCTCTTCCCCACCTCCCTAGTGCTTCCTCCATCCTCCTCCCTTAGATGGGCGGATGGAAGTTTGGCTTCCCTAGCCTGAATCTTTCTAAGAATAGCTTCCCACTCAAAGCTTATCGGGCTCCTTCCAGGGAGAGGCCAGGCTCTGAAATCACAAAAATTCACTTTACATCTCCCCGATGGTTTTCTTTCCTCAGATCGGGTTACTTAAAAGCCATGGCATCCTTACAGGACCAGCCATTTAGGGAGATGGATTGAAAGTCGATCTCCAGAGGTTGGGAAGACGCAGCCCCACCCCCACCCCCTCAAGCACACCTCTCTCTCTCTCCCCTCCCCCTCTCTCTTTTTCTCTCTTTCCCCTCCCCTTCTTTCTTTCTCTCTCCCTCCTTTTCGCCCTCTCCCTCTCTCCCTCTCTCTTTCTCTCCTTCTCTGCCCTTCTCCCCCCCTCTCTCCTCTCTTTCCCTCTCTCTCTCCCTCCCTCTCCTTCTTCCCCACTCTCCCTCTCCCCCTCTCTTTCCCTCTCCCCCTCTCCCCTCCCTCCCTCTTCCTCTCCCTCTCCTCCTTTCTCTCTCTCTCCTCTTCCTCTCCCATTCCCTGTCTCTCTCCTCCCTCTCCCTCTCCCTCTCCCCTCTCTTTCCCTCTCCCTCCCTCCCCCCTCCTTCCTCTCCTCTCCTCTCCTCTTCTCCTCTCTCTCTCCCTCCCTCCCTCTTCCTCTCTCTCTCTCTCTCCCTCTCCCTCTCTCTCCCTCTCCCCCTTTCTCTCCTTCTCTCTCCCTCTTTCCCTCTCCCATTCCCTGTCTCTCTCCCCTCCCTCCCCCCCTCTCTCTCCCTCTCCCCTCTCTCCCCCTCTCTCTCACACACACGGGCAATAACGGCGGGGACAGGCGGGGACAGGCTTCACTGCCTGGCTTCCCACCGTCAGCTGAGGGTTAATACAAAGGAAGAGCTTCGACGCGTGAAAGTTGTTTTTGTCTGCGAAAGGTAGCTCTCTGCCTGGATGTTAAAGAGATCCCTTCTCTCTTCCAAGCACCGGGGTGGCCAGCTTCAGCGGCTTCCTTTCAGGATCGCTTTCGGACAGCAGCAGCAAACTCTGTACCCACCAGGGAATCTCTTTGTTCCTGCCCAGACGGGAATCCTCTCCTCTCTGCCTGGGTTTTAACTCCAGGGAGGCGAAGGGGGGGAATCCTGCTGGGAAGTCTTTCCTGTTAACAATTGTTGGATCATCTCCCCAATCCTTGCCTGGATTAATGAGTGCCTTTCTCAGCCGCTCCAGGTAAGTCGGGCAGCCGGATTAGAAGCTTCGGGGTAGCATCCCCAAGTCCCCATTTGCCAATCTGTTGGGAACATCCCTGAATCTTAGTGGGCGTTTTTTCAAACCGAAGCGGATGGCATCGGTTAATCCTCCTGGCCCTGGCTGTCAAACCAGGAACTGCTAGTCCTCGCCTTACAACGGCAACCCGAGGCCCAAATTTCCATGGTTCAATGAGTTTTGTCCCATTTTATAACCTTTTTTTGGGGGGGCCCCCACCGTGGTTAAGTGAATCGCCACAATTGTTAAGCTAGCCTTGTGGCCGTTAAGCGAATTTGGCTTCTCCCATTGGCCGTCGGAAGCCCGCTGGGGAGGTTACAAATGGAGATCATGTGACATGCCCCCCCCCCATGCGACAGTGCAACAGGCAGGAAGACACGCCAGTTGCCAAGCCTTTGAATTTTGATCATGAAACCACGGGGATACTCCAACGGTCGTAAGTGTGAACCCCGGTCACAAGTCTCTTTTCTTTTCAGTGCCATTGAAAGTCCTTAAATGAATGATTGTATGTCAAGGATTACCTGCTGGTTGCTTTGTTTTTAACCTGGGTTGGGGGCAAATGTAGTGATGATGTTGATAAGCATTGGTGTTGTGTCTGTGCCCCCCGAGCCGGGCCTCCTGCCAGCAAGTGACTTGGAAAGTGAGGGGGAAGGGCCAGCAGGACTTACCTCAGGAACACCTGCTTCCCTGGCTCAGCTCCAGGAGCCAGAGGCAGGCCAGGTGGAAGAGATAATGAGGCCTCAGTCCCCTGACTCTTTCCCCCCTGAGACCACGCCTCCAGACCCAGCTGATGGCAATCAGGCCTGGCTGGACCCTAGGTTTCGTAGGCAGGAGAGGCGGGAACAACAGAAGCAGGGGTGGGGCAGGCCTAGGAAGTGCTGAGTCATGGAGCCACACCCCACAGGATATAAAGGCAGCGAGAGCTGCTGTGCCTCTTCGTAGCAGGCAAATTAACTGCTTAACTAAGAGCTGAAGTTTGTTCCTGGGTGACTCATCGGCATCGAGGGAGATAACAGAGTCACTTGGCAGATGCTCGCTATTTTGCTGCCAGAGCTGATAGTGCCGGCTAATTAAGCCGTCGCTCGGACGGAGGCGAAGGGGGACAGAACAATTGGTGACGTGGTTTGAAAGGAACAGCGAAGCTATTAACCTGGGCGCATGGCAAAGACTGGGTGGAAGGAAGCTGACCCCGATACAGGACGTAGGTGATAGCTGGGTAGCAAACAGGCATGTGTAGCAAAAAAGAAAGTTTTCGCCTAAAAGTCTCACAAGGCAAACATTTTCATCTTTGATGTTATCTGAGTGTGGCAGGACATTTCCTCCCACTGGTGTCCTGATGTGAGAAACCTAGCTTCCCATGCCTTGATTTGAGATATAAACATGCACACGCACACAAACAGAGAGAGAGACAGAAAGAAAGAGAAAGACATAGAGAAAGAGAGAAAGAGAGAGAGAAAGAGAGAGAGAAAGAGACAGAGAGAGAAAGAGAGAGAGAGGGAGAGTGGGAGAAAGAGAAAAAAAGAGAGAAAAAGACAAAGAGAGAGAAAAAGAGAGAGAGAAAGAGATAGAGAGAGAAAGAGAGAAAGAGAAAAAGACAGAGAAAAAGAGAGTAAGAGAAAGAAAGAGAGAAAAAGAGAGAGAAAGAAAGAAAGAGAGAAAGAGAGGAAAAAGAGAGAGAGAAAGAGAGAGAAAGGAAAAAGAGAGAGACAGGGAGACAGGGAGAGAGAGAGAGAGAGAAAGAGAGGGAGAAAAGAGAGAGAGAGAGAGAGAAAGAGAGAGAAAAAGAGAAAAAAGAGAGAAAGTGAAAGAGACAAAGAGAGAGAGAAAGAGAGAGAAAGTGAGAGAGAGAGGGAGAGGGAGGATTGTTGGTGGAGTTCATGTTTTCTACTTATGCATTCACTGGTTGCTATCCCTTCAGAATAAGATATGCTACTATAGGCAGTCCTCAACTGATGACCGCAGTTGAGCCTGGAATTTCTGTTGCTAAGTGAAGCATTTATGAAATGCATTCTGACCCATTGTACGACTTTTCTTGCCACCGTTATTAAGCAAATCACCACAGTTGGTAAACTAGTCACATAGGTTATTAAGTGACTCTGGCTTCCCCATGAACTTTGCTGGTCAGAAGGTCACGAAAGGGGATCATGTGACCTCTGGACACTGCAACCGTCATAAATATGAGCCAGGGGTCAAACGTCCGAATTTTGATCACGTGACCATTTGTTCAGTTCCGTTGTAACTTCGAACAGTCACTAAACAAAAGAATGTACGGGATACCTGCGCATCAAAATTAAGAACTGTGCAATCATATCATCCCATGAGAAAAACAGCTCATCGTTTCCTCTCCGAACTTCTTCACACATTCTCTCACCCAAGACTGTCCTGTTGCGTCTTTGTCCCTACCATACAATCTTCTTTGAACCCGCATCGCCTTTTAACAACCCTGTAATCCCTTGCGGGGTGGAGTCTGGGCAACTGAATGGAGCTAGCAGCATGTTTTACTGACCGGATGCCCTACCCGTCGCCGGGGCGGTGTTTTATTCAGCAGATAATATTCTCATTGTGCCCAGAGAGAGAAATAACTGCCTCTACCTAGGATCGAACTCACAGACTCCTGATTGTTAGGCGATAGCTGGGTAGCAAACAGGCATGTGTAGCAAAAAGAAAGTTTTCGCCTAAAAGTCTCACAAGGCAAACATTTTCATCTTTGATGTTATCTGAGTGTGGCAGGACATTTCCTCCCACTGATGTCCTGATGTGAGAAACCTAGCTTCCCATGCCTTGATTTGAGATATAAACATGCACACGCACACAAACAGAGAGAGAGACAGAAAGAAAGAGAAAGACATAGAGAAAGAGAGAAAGAGAGAGAGAAAGAGACAGAGAGAGAAAGAGAGAGAGAGGGAGAGTGGGAGAAAGAGAAAAAAAGAGAGAAAAAGACAAAGAGAGAAAGAGAGAGGGAGAAAAAGAGAGAAAGAGAGAGAGAAAGAGAAAAGAGAGAGAGAGAAAAGAGAAAGTGAAAGTGAAAGAGAAAGAGAAAAAGAGAAAGAAAGACAGAAAGAGAGAAAGAGAGAGAAAGAGAGAGAGAAAGAGAAAGTGTGAGAGAGAAAGAGAAAGAAAAAGAGAGAGAGAAAGAGAGAGAGAGAAAAGAGAGAGAGAGAGAGAAAGAGAGAGAAAAAGAGAAAAAAGAGAGAAAGTGAAAGAGACAAAGAGAGAAAGAGAGAGAGAGAAAAAGAGAGAGAAAGTGAGAGAGGGAGAGGGAGGATTGCTGGTGGAGTTCATGTTTTCTACTTATGCATTCACTGGTTGCTATCCCTTCAGAATAAGATATGCTACTATAGGCAGTCCTCAACTGATGACCGCAGTTGAGCCTGGAATTTCTGTTGCTAAGTGAAGCATTTATGAAATGCATTCTGACCCATTTTACGACTTTTCTTGCCACCGTTATTAAGCAAATCACCACAGTTGGTAAACTAGTCACATAGATTATTAAGTGACTCTGGCTTCCCCATGAACTTTGCTGGTCAGAAGGTCACGAAAGGGGATCATGTGACCTCTGGACACTGCAACCGTCATAAATATGAGCCAGGGGTCAAACGTCCGAATTTTGATCACGTGACCATTTGTTCAGTTCCGTTGTAACTTCGAACAGTCACTAAACAAAAGAATGTACAGGATACCTGCGCATCAAAATTAAGAACTGTGCAATCATATCATCCCATGAGAAAAACAGCTCATCGTTTCCTCTCCGACCTTCTTCACATATTCTCTCACCCAAGACTGTCCTGTCCTGTTGCGTCTTTGTCCCTACCATACAATCTTCTTTGAACCCGCATCGCCTTTTAACAACCCTGTAATCCCTTGCGGGGTGGAGTCTGGGCAACTGTATGGAGCTAGCAGCATGTTTTACTGACTGGATGCCCTACCCGTCGCCAGGGCGGTGTTTTATTCAGCAGATAATATTCTCATTGTGCCCAAAGAGAGAAATAACTGCCTCTACCTAGGATCGAACTCACAGAATCCTGATTGTTAGGTGATAGCTCCACCTCTAGACCACTGCACCACTCAATCTCTTGCTGCATAAACAGAAGATCACGTGAAGTGTTAATACCACTTTATAAGGCCTTGGTAAGGCCACACTTGGAATATTGCATTCAGTTTTGGTCGCCACGATGTAAAAAAGATGTTGAGACTCTAGAAAGAGTGCAGAGAAGAGCAACCAAGATGATTAGATGACTGGAAGCTAAAACATATGAAGAACGGTTGCTCGGAACTGGGTATGTCTAGTCTGATGAAAAGAAGGACTAGGGGAGACATGATAGCCGTGTTCTGATATCTCCGGGGCTACCCCAGAGAAGAGGGAGTCAAGCTATTCTCCAAAGCACCTGAAGGCAGAAGAAGCAATGGGTGGAAACTAATCAAGGAGAGAAGCAACTTAGAACTAAGGAGAAATTTCCTGACAGTGAGAACAACTAATCAGTGGAACAACTTGCCTCCAGAAGTTGTGGATGCTCCAACACTGGAAGTTTTTAAGAAGATGTTGGCTAACCATTTGTTTGAAGTGGTGTAGGGTTTCCTGCCTAAGCAGGGGGTTGGACTAGAAGACCTTCAAGGTCCCTTCCAACTCCGTTAATCTAATCTTTGAATGGCCACCCCAAATTTAATGGCATCCTCCTGATTCGAGCCTGGCTCGGCGGCTCAGTGGCTAAGACGCTGAGCTTGTCGATCAGAAAGGTCGGCAGTTCGGCGGTTCGAATCCGTAATACAGGTCTCCTGCGTGAGCAGGGGGTTGGACTGGATGACCTCCAAGGTCCCTTTCAAACTCTGTTACTGTGTTACTGTTTCTCTTCCCACACTCTCCTGGCCTCTGCTTTACTGCTGTGCGGTAAACCACCCACGAGGTTTTCATTACGATGATGAATCATTGGCGATAAAGCAGAAAGGAAATTCTGAGGGTTTCAAACGGCGATCTGTTGCGCCCTACAGGAGGCATCGCCGTTTCCTGAAAAGGCAACCGTTAGAAATTCTCTTGCATGTAGAAAGCCCAGGGAGTTTTTCCCTGGTGTGACCCAGGCCCAAGTAGGTATTATTAGACATAATCAGTTCGAAAACAAACAGACTTTATTGGGACAGCTGAGAATTAAACTCATTCTCAGCGTCGTCCAAATTAAATCAAAACAAATTCTTCCTAACACAAGTCTTCAGTCTTATCACCAACCTTGGTCTAATTAGGCAAACTGCCAAAGGCTTTTCTTGGCAAAAGTTCAGAAGCAGAAGACGCCGTCAAGAAATAAATGCAGCAAGACAAGGAGCAAGGCTATCAACGTTGTTTTCTGAGAAAGAGCCCAAGAGCCGTTGCTGGTCTTTTAAGCCTTATGGGAGGGGCCAATCATCTCTTGGCCCTACTCCTGAGTCGTCCTCTTTGCTTTAACTGCTCTTGCCTTCCCGCACCTCTTCTCATGCGTGCCCATGATGCTACCTTCTTCATTTCTTAGTCTCCCTGATTCATTAGATTTTCACATCTGTCTGTCCGTTCATCCGTTCATCCATCCATCTATTATCTATCTATCTATCATCCATCCATCATCATCTATCTATCTATCTATCTATCTATCTATCTATCTATATATCTATCTATCTATCTATCTATCTATCTATCTATCTATCTATCTATCTATCTATCTATCCACCTACCTACCCACCCACCCACCTATCCATCCATCCATCCATCCATCTATCCATCCATCCATCTATCCATCCATCCATCCATCCATCCATCCATCCATCTATCAGTCTATCCATCTATAATCCTTCCATCTTTCCTTCCTTCCTTCCTTCCTTCTATCTACCTATCTATCTATCCATCCATCCATAATCCTTCCATCCTTCCTTCCATCCACCCATCCCTCTATCAGTCTATCCATCTATAATCCTTCCATCTTTCCTTCTATCTATCTATCTATCTATCTATCTATCTATCTATCTATCTATCTATCTATCTATCTATCTATCTATCCATCCATCTATAATCCTTCCATCCCTCCCTCCCTCCCTCCCTCCCTCCCTCCCTCCCTCTCTCTCTCTTTCTCTCTCTCTCTCTCTCTCTCCTATCTATTCTGAATCCATCCACTGCAGGAAGTTCTCTTCACTGAAGATTATCGATGGTGATCTGCTACGGTGATGCAGCGTAGCTTAGTTCATAGGTGCGTTTCCACTTTTAAGCTAAGGCTTCCAGGGAAGGACTGGCCCAAAGTTATCTAGCCAGCCAGCTGCCATTTATATCTCTGTCTACCTGCCTCTCTCTCTGCCTCCCTCATTCCCTTCTCTCTCTATAGAGGCTCTTCTGCAGTCTCTGGACACAAACCTTTATTAGATGCCAGCCTAAGCCTCGCTTCTGCCTTTATTACTTTTCCTTTATTTAGCACTATCAGGAAATGAAAAAGAACCTTTTCAACCCGCTTTAGACATAGTTCAGAATTAAAAATTGATCAACTCTCACAGCTACAGATTGTCTAGGGCGTAAAATTTCATTGAGTGGAAAGTAGCTCGAGGCCAGAAAGCAAACTTATTAAATTAATGGGGGACAATCATATTAACTTGAGAGTGGT